>NW_022265936.1:0-167500 GCF_002021735.2 Oncorhynchus kisutch
AAAGCAAATTACGGACTCCTCTTTAAATCTGCGTATTCCTTCAATGCTCAGTTGTCCTGAGTCTGCACAACTCTGCCAGGACCTAGGATCAAGAGAGACGCTCAAGTGTTTTAGTACTATATCTCTTGACACAATGATGAAAATATTCATTGCCTCTAAACCTTCAAGCTGCATGCTGGACCCTATTCCAACTGAACTACTGAAAGAGCTGCTTCCTGTGCTTGACCCTCCTATGTTGAACATAATAAACAGCTCTCTATCCACCGGATGTGTACCAAACTCACTAAAAGTGGCAGTAATAAAGCCTTTCATGAAAAAGCCAAACCTTGACCCAGAAAATATTTTAAAGACTATCGGCCTAAATCGAATCTTTCATTCCTCTCAAACGTTTATAAAAGGCTGTTGCGCAGCAACTCACTGCCTTCCTGAAGAAAAACAATGTATACGAAATGCTTCAGTCTGGTTTTAGACCCCATCCTAGCACTGAGACTGCACTTGTGAAGGTGGTAAATTACCTTTTAATGGCATCAGATCAAGGCTCTGCATCTGTCCTTTTGCTCCTAGACCTTAGTGCTGCTTTTGATACCATCAATCACCACATTCTTTTGGAGAGATTGGAAACCCAAATTGGTCTACACGGACATGTTCTGGCCTGGTTTAGATCTTATCTGTCGGAAAGATATCAGTTTGTCTCTCTGAATGGTTTGTCCTCTGACAAATCAACTGTACATTTCGGTGTTCCTCAAGGTTCCGTTTTAGGACCACTATTGTTTTCACTATATATTTTACCTCTTGGGGATGTCATTCGAAAACATAATGTTAACTTTCACTGCTATGCAGATGACACACAGCTGTACATTCAATGAAACATGGTGAAGCCCCAAATTGCCCTTGCAATTTGGATGGCTGCAAACCTTCTACTTTTAAACTCGGACAAAGCAGAGATGCTTGTTCTAGGTCCCAAGAAACAAAGAGATCTTCTGCTGAATCTGACAATTAATCTTAATGGTTGTACAGTCGTCTCAAATAAAACTGTGAAGGACCTCTGCATTACTCTGGACCCTGATCTCTCTTTTGACGAACATATCAAGACTGTTTCAAGGGCAGCTTGATCAGAAACTTTGTCCAAAAATTATGCAGAAAAATTAATCCATGCTTTTGTTACTTCTAGGTTAGACTACTACAATGCTCTACTTTCTGGCTACCCGGATAAAGCTGCTAGAATCCTGACAAGAACCAAAAAATGTGATCATATTACTCCAGTGCTAGCATCCCTACACTGGCTTCCTGTCAAGGCAAGGGCTGATTTCAAGCTTTTACTGCTAACCTACAAAGCATTTCATGGGCTTGCTCCTACCTATCTCTCTGATTTGGTCCTGCTGTCTCTGCCTGGCCAGTTCCCCTCTTTCCACTGGGATTCTCTGCCTCTAACCATATTACAGGGGCTGAGTCACTGGCTTACTGGGGCTCTTTCATACCGTCCCTGGGAGGGGTGCGTCACTTGAGTGGGTTGAGTCACTGATGTGATCTTCCTGTCCGGGTTGGCGCCCCCCCCCCCCCCCCTTGGGTTGTGCCGTGACGGAGATCTTCGTGGGCTATACTCGGCCTTGTCTCAGGATGGTAAATTGGTGGTTGGAGATATCCCTGTAGTGGTGTGGGGGCTGTGCTTTAGCAAAGTGGGTGGGGTTACATCCTGCCCTGTCCGGGGGTATTGTCGGACGGGGCCACAGTGTCTCCCGACCACTCCTGTCCCAGTCTCCAGTATTTATGCTGCAGTAGTTTATGTGTCGGGGGGCTAGGGCCAGTCTGTTATATCTGGAGTATTTCTCCTGTCTTATACGATGTCCTTTTCTCTCTCTCTCTCTTTCTTTCTTTCTCTCTTACTCTCGGAGGACCTGAGCCCTAGGACCATGCCTCAGGACTACCTGGCCTGATGACTCCTTGCTGTCCCCAGTCCACCTGGTCGTGCTGCTGCTCCAGTTTCAACTGTTCTGCCTGCGGCTATGGAACCCTGACCTGTTCACCGGACGGGCAACCTGTCCCAGACCTGCAGTTTTCAACTCTCTAGAGACAGCAAGAACGGTAGAGATACTCTGAATGATCAGCTATGAAAAGCCAGCTGACATTCACTCCTGAGGGTGCTGACTTGCTGCACCCTCGACAACTACTGTGATTATTATTATTTGACCCTGCTGGTCACCTATGAACATTTGAACATCTTGGCCATGTTCTGTTATAATCTCCAGCCAGAAGAGGACTGGCCACCCCTCATAGCCTGGTTCCTCTCTAGGTTTCTTCGTAGGTTCTGGGAGTTTTTCTTAGCCACCGTGCTTCTACACCTGCATTTACTGTTTACCAGTATTACCTTATCATAACAGTAGTAGCCTGCTGTATGACCTCATCGTACCAGTAGTACCAGTATTACCTTATCATAACAGTATGACCTCATCGTACCAGTATTACCAGTAGTAACAGTATTACCTTATCATACCAGTAGTAGCCTACTGTATTACCTTATCATACCAGTAGTAGCCTACTGTATTACGTTATCATACCAGTAGTAGCCTACTGTATTACCTTATCATACCAGTAGTAGCCTACTGTATTACCTTATCATACCAGTAGTGGCCTGCTGTGTTACCTTATCATAACAGTGGTAGCCTAATGTATTACCTTATCATACCAGTAGTAGCCTACTGTATTACCTTATCATACCAGTAGTAGCCTACTGTATTACCTTATCATACCAGTAGTAGCCTACTGTATTACCTTATCATAACAGTAGTAGCCTACTGTATTACCTTATCATACCAGTAGTAGCCTACTGTATTACCTTATCATACCAGTAGTAGCCTACTGTATTACCTTATCATACCAGTAGTAGCCTACTGTATTACCTTATCATAACAGTAGTAGCAGTATTACCAATAGTACCAGTATGTTTTTACCCCTTTTTCTCCTCAATTTCGTGGTGTCCAATTGTTGTAGTAGCTACTATCTTGTCTCATCGCTCTATAGTTAAACCAGTATTACCTTATCATACCAGGGCTCGGGAGAGATGAAGGTTGAAAGTCATGCGTCCTCCGATACACAACCCAACCTAGCCACACTGCTTCTTATCACAGCGCGCATCCAACCCGGAGGAAACACATTGCACCTGACAACCTTGGTTAGCGCGCACTGCGCCTGGCCCGCCACAGAGCCTGGGCGCGAACCCAGCATCTCTGATGGCACAGCTGGCGCTGCAGCACAGCGCCCTTAATCACTGCGCCACCCGGGAGGCCAATAGTACCAGTATTAATGTACCGTACCAGTAGCAGCCTACTGTGTTACCTTATCATAACAGTAGTAGCCTACTGTATTACATTATCATAACAGTAGTAGCCTGCTGTAATACCTTATCATTACAGTAGTGGCTTACTGTATTACCATACCGTATCTGTAGCGGCCTACTGTATTACCTTATCATTACATTAGAGGCTTACTGTACTACCATATCGTACCAGAGGCAGTTTACTGTATTACCTTATCATACCAATAGTAGGCTACTGTATTATCTCATCATACCAGTAGTACTAATATCACCGGTATTACCTTCTCATACCAGTAGTGGCGTACTGTATTACCTTATCATACCAGTAGTAGGTTACTGTATTACCATATCATACCAGTAGTAGCTTATTGTATTACCATATCATACCTGTAGTAGTTTACTGTATTAACAGTATTTTCAGTATTACGAGGGCCAAGTATTCAGTATTACGAGGGCCCATACCAGTGCCCAGTGGGTTCTATAGTTAAACCAGTATTACCTTATCATACCAGGGCCCAGTGGGTTCTATAGTTAAACCAGTATTACCTTATCATACCAGGGCCCAGTGGGTTCTATAGTTAAACCAGTATTACCTCATCATACCAGGGCCCAGTGGGTTCTATAGTTAAACCAGTATTACCTTATCGTACCAGGGCCCAGTGGGTTCCCCTTCCCTGTTAGGAGCCCAGTCCGGCTCCAGGTCCATCTCTCTCTGTCCATGGTGGGGGGGCCCCGGGGATCCAGCAGCTCCTCATCCCGGTACATGGACCACTTGGTGAGGTTCTGGACGGTTGGGTGGGGCAGCACTGTCTCTGACCCCCACACATCCACCTGCTCCCCTGGACCCCTAGGCTGTGTCCCCATCCCAGGCCCTGGGCCCTGAGCCCAGTGATGCCCTGCCCCTTGCCCCGGCCCAGAGCCCTGGACCTGGGGCATGACCACGGCGTATCGCCCCCCTCCAGGCTCCTCCAGCGAGGAGGGCAGGCGGTAGGAAGCCCCACGGAGGTTCTTGTTCTGTAGGGCATTGCCAAGCTGGGGGGTGGCGGGAACAGGTCTCGTCATCAGGCTCCCGTCAGGAAGTCTGTACGTAGCTGAACGCAGGTTCTGGTTCTGTAGAGCGTTGGAGAGCTGGGGAGTGCTAGGCTGGGCCCGGGTCACTAAGGTCCCATCAGGTAGTCTGTAAGTGGCGGAACGCAGGTTCTGGTTCTGGAGAGCATTGGACAGGTTGGGGGAGGGGCTAGGGGGGGCCAGAGACCCCCCCCTATAGGAGGCTCCACGGACGTTAGGGTTGAGGAGAGCAGAGGAGAGGTTAGGAGAAGAAGGTTGTGGAGGCTCGTTCCTGGTTACTAGAGTTCCGTCTGGTAATCTGTACGTAGCCTTGGTAAGATTCTGGTTGAGGAGAGCAGAGGAGAGGTTAGGAGAAGAAGGTTGTGGAGGCTCGTTCCTGGTTACTAGAGTTCCGTCTGGTAGACGGTATGTAGCCTTGGTAAGATTCTGATTGAGGAGGGCAGAGGAGAGGTTAGGAGAAGAAGGTTGTGGAGGCTCGTTCCTGGTTACTAGAGTTCCATCTGGTAATCTGTACGTAGCCTTGGTAAGATTCTGGTTGAGGAGGGCAGAGGAGAGGTTAGGAGAAGATTGTGGAGGCTCGTTCCTGGTTACTAGAGTTCCATCCGGTAATCTGTACGTAGCCTTGGTAAGATTCTGGTTGAGGAGGGCAGAGGAGAGGTTAGGAGAAGAAGGTTGTGGAGGCTCGTTCCTGGTTACTAGAGTTCCATCCGGTAATCTGTACGTAGCCTTGGTAAGATCCTGGTTGAGGAGGGCAGAGGAGAGGTTAGGAGAAGAAGGTTGTGGAGGCTCGTTCCTGGTTACTAGAGTTCCGTCTGGTAAACGGTATGTAGCCTTGGTAAGATTCTGGTTGAGGAGGGCAGAGGAGAGCATCAGAGAGGATGGCTGGGGAGTTTGTTCAGTCCTGGTTACTAGAGTTCCATCCGGTAATCTGTACGTAGCCTGGCGGAGGTTTGGGTTGAGAAGAGCTGAGGAGAGATTCGGAGAGAAGGAGGGAGAGGGAATCCGTTGAGGCTCATTCTGGGTTACTAGCGTCCCATCTGGTAATTTATACGTAGTCTGTTGCATGTTGGGGTTGAGGAGAGCAGAGGAGAGCATCGGAGAGGATGGCTGAGGAGTTTGTTCAGTCCTGGTTACTAGAGTTCCATCCGGTAATCTGTACGTAGCCTGGCGGAGGTTTGTGTTGAGAAGAGCTGAGGAGAGATTCGGAGAGAAGGAGGGAGAGGGAATCGGTTGAGGCTCGTTCTGGGTTACTAGCGTCCCATCTGGTAATTTAAACGTAGCCTGTTGCATGTTGGGGTTGAGGAGAGCGGAGGAGAGGTTTGGAGAGAAGGAGGATGGTTGAGGATTGGGTTCAGTCCTGGTGACCAGAGAACCGTCTGGTAGACGGTAGGTAGCTTGTCTCATGCTAGTGTTCTGCAGAGCATTAGACATCAGAGAGACAGAACCGGGAGAACCTCCACTGCTCTTGTTCCCCTCGGAACCCCCCGACATCATCACGGAACCGTCAGGTAGGCGGAACGCTGACCCCTGTAGGTGGTGGGAGGTGCTAAGAGTGGTGGACAGCGTGGGGGAGGAGGGTGGAGGAGGTCTGTGAAGAGCGGGGGAGGCGTAGGAGGCGTTGCGGAGCCGAGGGCTGAGCACGGTGCTGGAGAGACGAGGTGAGGAGGACTGGGTCTGATAGGGGGAGAGGACGGGGGTGTAGAGGGAGGCATTCCTCTGGAGAGGAGAGGAGGCCAGGGGGTAGGAGTAGGAGGCGTTAGACAGGTTAGTGTTCTGCTGTAAGGCGTTAGACAGCTGAGGGGAGGAACCCTGGCTAACCTGTCCATCATATGACATCATCAACTGGCCACCGGGCGAGGGGGAGGGGCCTCTCTGTACAGGTGAACTATAGGACGTGTTACGCAGGTTCTGGAGGGGGGAGGAACGAGGATCGTAATGGAGGGAGGGATGGGGGGAGGGGGGCCGCTGCTGAGGGGAGGTGTAGTTTAATCCTCTAAGGTGAGCGTTGGTCAGTAAGGGAGAAGCTCCTGGCTCCATAGTGTGGTTGTACTGGGTCACGACCTGGGAGTGATGGGGGAGACTGGGGTGGTGGGGGGGAGGTCTGAAGGAGGCTGGGGAGAAGTGGTGGAAGGGAGAGGGGGCACGGGGCGGCAGGGGGGAAGAGGGTTGCTTGTGTTGTGGGGAGGAGGGGCGTCTAACAGAGGGCTGTGGAGAGAGAGGACCACCCTGCTGCTTCATGGAGGGCTGGGGGGAGAGAGGATGGCCTCTGAACGACTGCCTGCCAGGAGGTGGGTTCCTGGGCATGCGGACGAGAGGGTGGCCCCTCCCTACGGGGCGATGGAAACATCCCTGGGGGGTCCGCTGCGACTCCCTGACCCCTCCCGGACGGGACACTGAGCGTGCCAACATGGAGGGGCCGGGGCCCTGCAGCTGTCCTGCTGGGGAGGGTTGGCCCTCGGCGACACTGTGAACCGACGACCTGAAGGGAGCCACGTTCTGGGTGAGAGGGGTGCCGTGCCGACTACGTCTCTGCAGGTAGGGGTTACCTGGCGAGGGCTTCACCGCCCCCATGGGCACCTGGCCACGACCCCCTCTGAGGTGCCGTGTGGAGGTGCGGGAAGGGAGGGGGCGGCTGGACATACAGGAGGGGGTGGGGGAGGAGAGTCGGCGGGGGGAAGAGAGGTTAGGTGAGGGGGAGGCAGGACGGAATGTTGGAGACAGGGGTCTGTATTCCCCGAGGGGGGGGTTCCTTCTGAGAGGGGAGGCAGAGGGGGAGGAGGGGCGAGACAAGGTGCTTTGTTGCTTCCTTCCTCCAATCAGACGAGCTCTGGAGAGAGGAGGGGAGGGGGGCCTGGGGGAATGAGGAGGGCTCCTTTTCCTCAGGGATCCTCGGGGGGAGGAGGGGGGACTGGCCAGGGGGGAGCAGGGGGGAGACGGGTGAGACGGGTGAGAGAGGAGTCTCCTCCTCCTGGACGGCTGACTCTGAGCCCTGAGGGAGGGGCCTCGTCTGGATGGGAGGGGCGAGGAGAGGGGGGAGGTACGCCTCCTGGCTAGCGGAGAGGGGGGCAGATGGGGGGTAGGAATCCCCCTCCTGGAGAGCCGAGGGGAGAGGTGGGGGTCCATGGGGTGAGTGGGATGAGGGACGCGCCCCATACCTGGAGAACCAGGCCTTAGAGAGAGCTGAGGGGACGGGTGGGGGCCGAGACGACGCACTGGCATTGGGGAAAACATGGGGGAAAATGGGGTGGCCCTCTGTGGAGCCATCGATGGATAAGGAGAAGCCATGGGTGGATAGGGTCCCATCCCTGAGATCTCTCCCATCTGTGGAGCCATCGATGGATAAGGAGAAGCCATGGGTGGATAGGGTCCCATCCCAGAGATCTCTCCCATCTGTGGGGTGTATTGCTGGAACACAGGCTCTAGAGGTATGGGGGAGTGGTGATAGAAGGGGGGGTCATGAAGTGGGAGCTGTGTTACTCCAACAGGGGTGAGGGAGATCCGGCTGGGGGAGGCAGAGAGAGGGGTGCGGCCGTGGGCCTGCTGGATGAGCTTGGCTGTGGGGGTGGGGGAGGGAGGCCGGGGGTGAGATCTGGGGGTGTACTCGGGGAGGGGGAGCGGCTCGTACTGGATCTCTGACATAATGTCCAGGTCTTTGAGGGCCAGGTGAGGGGAGGAGGGGGCGTGGCCGACCTCTAATCTCTCCTTGCCAAACAGCCTGACCTGCGGCCGCGGCAGCCGGAACTGGTCTGATCCTGGGACAGCTGCTGGGTAGGACAGCTGGTCAGCCCCGTACACCACCCCTGGCTGCACTGACTCCAGAACAGCTTCCATGGGGAAAGGGTAGGGCTGAGGGTAGGCTTGGTGGAGTGGGTAGGAGGGATAGGGGTTGAACTGATCAACAGCAGCATATCCCATCATCCCAGCAGCAGGGTCTGTGTGGTACAGGAGGGACTGGTCTGACAGATAGAAACCATCGTAACCCGGCAACATCCCATACTGCTCAGACATCCCATAATCCAGGTACTGCGGGTTGTAATAGCCCAACTGGTCGTCATAGTAATCCAATATCTCATTAGTGTCGTAGTAGTAACCGTATTCCCCGGTCTCCATCGGATACAGCAGTCCGTCATCGCCATAGTAATACTCCTGACCATCGTCGCCGTAGTAACAATACTCCTCCATCGTCAACCCCTGCCTGTGGTCGAGGTAGTCAAACCCGTCATCGTAGCAACGGTACGGGTCGTAGTACTCCACCTCATCATCACGGTACTCATAGTCGTCCTCGCTGTAGTAGTCGTAGTAGTTGCCCTTGTCGTCGTAGTAACCGTACTTGTCCTCGCAGTATTCTGTGACCTCTCCGTAGGGGTCGTAGGAGGCGTAGGTTAAAGGTCGTCCGTAACGACCTCGGGACCTCTGGTCGTACTCATCTTCATCATAGGTGAATTCTTCCTCTTCCTCATCATCCTCATAGTCCTCGTTGTAGTAGCCCCCCCTCAGCCTGGCACGGGGGTCCCGCATGGCGAACGACAGCTTCTTACTTGCCCTCAGACGCCCCTGGCCCTTAGAGGACAGGAATCTCCCAGTCAGCCAGTTAGTAGCTCCCGCTATCCTCCCCAGCATCCAGCCTTTACTCTTAAACCCAGACTCAGAGCTCTCGTCCTTCTTCTTGACAAACATTCCTTTAAACTTCCCCCCCAGTCCTTTAGCCTGCTCTGAGGCGGCGGGGCCGCGGGCCCCCAGGTTAGACAGCAGCAGGCCCTTCTTACCAGGAGGCTCTTTGGGCTTCTCCTCCTTCCTGGTGAACATGGAGAACTTGGAGGTGCTGGGCAGCGCTGGCTTCTCCGGAGGAGGAGATTTGGATTTCCCGAAGCCAGCGAAGAACTTAGTGGTGCCTAGGATCTGCTTGGTGTTGGTGGGAGGTTTGGTCTTCTTATGTCCTGACATCCTGAGGAACAGACGAGACGTGCTCTTCATGTTCCTCTTGGGCTGGGTCTTCACCGGCGGCGGGGGGGGTTTCGGTGCGGAGGCAGAGAAGGGTGAGGCCTTACCGGTCAGACCGCTCAGAGCCTTCAGGTGAGACTTGGCTTCCTGTTTCTTCTGGACCTTCTGGGCGGCGACTGTCTTCTTCTGTCCCTCGGCAGTGAACCCCATCATGGCCTTGGTTCCCTTGATGTTCCCCTGAGTCATCTTCTTCAGGTTCAACACTCCCATCTTCTTCATCTGCGGCTTCTTCACCTCCTCGTCCTCCTCGTCGTCGTCGTCGTCCTCGGGGGGCGGGGGCTGGCCTCGTTTGGGGGACGGCTTGACCATAGCCTTCATGGCTACGGCTTTAGAGGCTCCCTTCAGAGCGACCTTCCCCTTCCCTTTCTGTGGCGGTGGAGCTTTCTGCTCTTCCTCACTCTGTTCATCCTCCTCTTCCTCCTCGCTTGGCACCTCCTCCTCCTCCTCCTCTGACTTCTTTCCTTTACCTTTCTTCCCATCATCCTTTGCTTTATCTTTAGCCGGCTCCTCTTTCTTCCCTCCTTTCTTGTCCTCCTTCCCTCCTCCTTTCTTGTCCTCCTTCCCTCCTCCTTTCTTGGCTGCTGCTCCTTTCTTAGGTGGCATGTTGTCTCAGGCCAGGGATCCTGCTAGAGGGAGATGGAGCCGGTCAGAGGGTTGCTGTCCACCCGGCCGTCAAACACAGCAGCATCTCCTCCTGTCGGTCTGTCTCTGTCTGAATGAAGCTACGCCTCAGACCCACTCTTCTCTGTGAAGACTGTAACGTGAACTGAAAAAACAGCCCAACCAAACCAATGCCATCCAAAACACGATCTAGTAACGGAGTCTGAATCACAGCGGTCAGCGGTTGGTCACATTACTTCTCAGAGTCAGACAGCTCTGTAGTCTAGCAGACTGATCCAGACTGGGGCTCCTTACAGCACACAGTACAGCTCTGTAGTCTAGCAGACTGATCCAGACTGGGGCTCCTTACAGCACAGCTCCCATCGTTCACTACTGTACCATACCAGGCTGCCAGAGGCTTGTTCACTACTGGCCTACTGTACACCAGGCTGATACCATCAGCCACACTTACCACACAGACTCAATAGACAAGTCCCCTTGAAAACAGCCCAAAAGGGTCCAGACAGTCTAGCATAGCAGGAATGATCATACAGGATATTTCCAGGCAGAAATAATCAAAAGTGTTTCCTCTGTGGTTTAAAAAAGCTCCAGATATGTCAGCTGTATCGTCCTCAGACTGTCTCCCATTATCCGAGTGTTCTGTCTGTGTTCTGCCAGTGTTCTGTCTGTGATCTGTCTGTGTTCTGCCAGTGTTCTGCGAGTGTTCTGTCTGTGTTCTGACAGTGTTCTGTCAGTTTTCTGACAGTGTTCTGTCAGTGTTCTGCCAGTGTTCTGCCAGTGTTCTGCCAGTGTTCTGACAGTGTTCTGGCAGTGTTCTGTCAGTGTTCTGTCAGTGTTCTGTTTTTGTTCTGTCAGTGTTCTGTCTGTGTTCTGCCAGTGTTCTGTCTTTGTTCTGCCAGTGTTCTGTCTTTGTTTTTCCAGTGTTCTGTCAGTGTTCTGTCAGTGTTCTGACAGTTTTCTGACAGTGTTCTGTCAGTTTTCTGACAGTTTTCTGACAGTATTCTGTCGGTGTTTTTCCAGTGTTCTGCCAGTGTTCTGTCAGTGTTCTGCCAGTGTTCTGCCAGTGTTCTGTCAGTGTTCTGTCAGTGTTCTGTCGGTGCTCTTCCAGTTTTCTGCCAGTGTTCTGCCAGTTTTCTGTCAGTGTTTTTCCAGTGTTCTGTCAGTGTTCTGTCAGTGTTCTGTCAGTGTTGTGCCGGTGTTCTGTCAGTGCTCTTCCAGTTTTCTGCCAGTGTTCTGCCAGTGTTCTGCCAGTGTTCTGCCAGTTTTCTGCCAGTGTTCTGCCAGTTTTCTGCCAGTGTTCTGCCAGTGTTCTGCCAGTATTCTGTCTGTGTTTTTCCAGTGTTCTGCCAGTGTTCTGTCAGTGTTCTGCCAGTGTTCTGTCGGTGCTCTTCCAGTGTTCTGTCGGGGCTCTTCCAGTTTTCTGCCAGTGTTCTGCCAGTGTTCTGCCAGTGTTCTGCCAGTGTTCTGTCGGTGCTCTGCAGCCGTTGATTGTCTTCTTGGCTGCTGCCCGAGTTTTGGCAGCAGTTTCCCCCCACACAGAGAGAAGTGCGTCTGAGAGACTCCCCTGCTCAGGGGTATCCTCTCCTACACACGGTGTGTCAGGTGTGCGTCAGGTGTGTGAGAAAGCATATCCCACGTCAGCGTTCCTTTGTGTCCCGCAGCAGTCCTTTGTGTCTCTCCCACTGAGCCGAGACGACACTCTCTCTGGTTATGGAGCCTCCGTCCCCCGTTCACCTCAGCCCTGGGACCTGTCATCGCCTCACAGCGTGTGTGTGTGTGCCAGGTGTGTGTAGTGTATGTGTTTGTGTGGCCCGTTATAGTTGCAAAGGGCACCTTAATGTATCAGCTGTACTGCTTGGGGTAACCCTATCCTGGGGCTCAGTCGTGGCTGAATAATGCAGGCGGGCTGAGCTGCTGCTAAACTGTGCCTAAGAGCCCCAGCCTCATAGAGCCAAAACACATACAGCTGGCACACACACCTGATACACACAGCTTTCACACACCTGATAAAACACAGCTTTCACACACCTGATAAAACACAGCTTTCACACACCTGATAAAACACAGCTTTCACACTCCTGATACAAACACAACTGGCACACACACCTGATACACACAGCTTTTACACACCTGATACACACAGCTTTTACACACCTGATAAAACACAGCTTTCACACACCTGATACACACAGCTTTTACACACCTGATACACACAGCTTTCACACACCTGATAAAACACAGCTTTCACACACCTGATAACACACAGCTTTCACACACCTGATAACACACAGCGTTCACACTCCTGATAAAACACAGCTATTACACACCTGATAAAACACAGATTTTACACACCTGATAAAACACAGCTTTCACACACCTGATACAAACACAGCTTTCACACACCTGATAAAACACAGCTTTCACACTCCTGATAAAACACAGCTTTCAAACTCCTGACACAAACACAGCTTTCACACACTCCTGATACAAACACCACTGGCACACACACCTGATAAAACACAGCTTTCACACACACACCTGATACAAACACAGCTGGCACACACACCTGATAAAACACAGCTTTCACACACTCCTGATACAAACACAGCTGGCACACACACCTGATACACACAGCTTTCACACACTCCTGATACAAACACAGCTGGCACACACACCTGATACACACAGCTTTCACACACCTGATACAAACACAGCTTTCAAACTCCTGATACAAACACATCTTTCACACACACCTGATACAAACACAACTGGCACACACACCTGATAAAACACAGCTTTCACACACACACTCCTGATACAAACACAGCTGGCACACACACCTGATACACACAGCTTTCACACACTCCTGATACAAACACAGCTGGCACACACACCTGATACACACAGCTTTCACACACCTGATACAAACACAGCTTTCACACACCTGGTACAAACACAGCTTTCACACTCCTGATACAAACACAGCTGGCACACACAAACACACACACCTGACACACAGTGTGGGGAGTCACTGAACCACGATACACAGTGTGGGGAGTCACTGAACCACGATACACAGTGTGGGGAGTCACTGAACCATGATACACAGTGTGGGGAGTCACTGAACCATGATACACAGTGTGGGGAGTCACTGAACCATGATACACAGTGTGGGGAGTCACTGAACCATGATACACAGGGTGGGGAGTCACTGAACCATGATACACAGTGTGGGGAGTCACTGAACCACGATACACAGGGTGGGGAGTCACTGAACCATGATACACAGGGTGGTGGGTCACTGAACCACGACACACAGTGTGGGGAGTCACTGAACCATGACACACAGTGTGGGGAGTCACTGAACCACGATACACAGTGTGGTGAGTCACTGAACCATGACACACAGTGTGGGGAGTCACTGAACCACGATACACAGTGTGGTGGGTCACTGAACCACGACACACAGTGTGGTGGGTCACTGAACCATGATACACAGGGTGGGGAGTCACTGAACCATGATACACAGGGTGGGGAGTCACTGAACAATGATACACAGTGTGGGGAGTCACTGAACCATGATACACAGTGTGGTGGGTCACTGAGCCATGATACACAGTGTGGGGAGTCACTGAACCATGATACACAGTGTGGGGAGTCACTGAACCATGAGACACAGTGTGGGGAGTCACTGAACCATGATACACAGTGTGGGGAGTCACTGAACAGTGACACACAGTGTGGGGAGTCACTGAACCATGACACACAGTGTGGGGAGTCACTGAACAGTGACACACAGTGTGGTGGGTCACTGAACCATGACACACAGTGTGGTGGGTCACTGAACCATGATACACAGTGTGGTGGGTCACTGAACCATGATACACAGGGTGGGGAGTCACTGAACAGTGACACACAGTGTGGGGAGTCACTGAACCATGACACACAGTGTGGGGAGTCACTGAGCCATGATACACAGTGTGGGGAGTCACTGAACCATGATACACAGTGTGGGGAGTCACTGAACCATGAGACACAGTGTGGGGAGTCACTGAACCATGATACACAGTGTGGGGAGTCACTGAACAGTGACACACAGTGTGGGGAGTCACTGAACCATGACACACAGTGTGGGGAGTCACTGAACAGTGACACACAGTGTGGTGGGTCACTGAACCATGACACACAGTGTGGTGGGTCACTGAACCATGATACACAGTGTGGTGGGTCACTGAACCATGATACACAGGGTGGGGAGTCACTGAACAGTGACACACAGTGTGGGGAGTCACTGAACCATGACACACAGTGTGGGGAGTCACTGAACCATGATACACAGTGTGGTGGGTCACTGAACCATGATACACAGTGTGGGGAGTCACTGAACCATGACACACAGTGTGGGGAGTCACTGAACCATGATACACAGTGTGGGGAGTCACTGAACCATGACACACAGTGTGGGGAGTCACTGAACCATGATACACAGTGTGGGGAGTCACTGAACCATGATACACAGTGTGGTGGGTCACTGAACCACGATACACAGTGTGGTGGGTCACTGAACCATGATACACAGAGGATACAGCTAATAGAACTAAACCAATACACAGATGTGGAGTTTCACGCAAATAAGGACAGATAAAAGGCAGAAAAATCTATTGTTGCAAGACCCAGAACTCTGTGTTGGTGTCGTGTTGGTGAGTGTGTTGTGTTGTCGGAGAGCATTATGGAAATGAATCATGTTAATTCATTGATGACTGGTTGATACGCCAGGAGGTCATGACTGTGGCAGATATACATATTTAATAGCTGCCCTGCATTCAGCCCACGCTGCAGGATAAAACATTCATCACAACCAGCTAAATATACCACTGGGATTACCTGCTAAATATATGATAAATATACCACTGGGTTAACCTGCTAAATATATAATAAATATACCACTGGGTTAAATATATAATAAATATACCACTGGGTTAAATATATAATAAATATACCACTGGGTTAAATATATAATAAATATACCACTGGGTTAAATATATAATAAATATACCACTGGGTTAACCTGCTAGATATATAATAAATATACCACTGGGTTAAATATATAATAAATATACCACTGGGTTAAATATATAATAAATATACCACTGTGTTAACCTGCTAAATATATAATAAATATACCACTGGGTTAACCTGCTAGATATATAATAAATATATATACCACTGTGTTAACCTGCTAAATATATAATAAATATACCACTGGGTTAAATATATAATAAATATACCACTGGGTTAAATATATAATAAATATACCACTGGGTTAACCTGTTAAATATATAATAAATATACCACTGGGTTAAATATATAATATATATACCACTGTGTTAACCTGCTAGATATATAATAAATATACCACTGGGTTAAATATATAATAAATATACCACTGGGTTAACCTGTTAAATATATAATAAATATACCACTGGGTTAACCTGCTAAATATATAATAAATATACCACTGGGTTAACCTGCTAAATATATAATAAATATACCACTGGGTTAACCTGCTAAATATATAATAAATATACCACTGGGTTAAATATATAATAAATATACCACTGGGTTAACCTGCTAAATATATAATAAATATACCACTGGGTTAACCTGCTAAATATATAATAAATATACCACTGGGTTAACCTGCTAGATATATAATAAATATACCACTGGGTTAAATATATAATAAATATACCACTGGGTTAACCTGTTAAATATATAATAAATATACCACTGGGTTAACCTGCTAGATATATAATAAATATACCACTGGGTTAACCTGCTAAATATATAATAAATATACCACTGGGTTAAATATATAATAAATATACCACTGGGATAACCTGCTAGATATATAATAAATATATATACCACTGGGTTAACCTGCTAAATATATAATAAATATACCACTGGGTTAACCTGCTAAATATATAATAAATATACCACTGGGTTAACCTGCTAAATATATAATAAATATACCACTGGGTTAACCTGCTAGATATATAATAAATATACCACTGGGTTAAATATATAATAAATATACCACTGGGTTAACCTGCTAAATATATAATAAATATACCACTGGGTTAAATATATAATAAATATATCACTGGGTTAAATATATAATAAATATATCACTGGGTTAACCTGCTAAATATATAATAAATATACCACTGGTTAACCTGCTAAATATATAATAAATATACCACTGGGTTAACCTGCTAGATATATAATAAATATACCACTGGGTTAAATATATAATAAATATACCACTGGGTTAAATATATAATAAATATACCACTGGGTTAAATATATAATAAATATACCACTGGGTTAACCTGCTAAATATATAATAAATATACCACTGGGTTAACCTGCTAAATATCTAATAAATATATATACCACTGTGTTAACCTGCTAAATATATAATAAATATACCACTGGGTTAAATATATAATAAATATACCACTGGGATAACCTGCTAGATATATAATAAATATATATACCACTGGGTTAACCTGCTAAATATATAATAAATATACCACTGGGTTAACCTGCTAAATATATAATAAATATACCACTGGGTTAAATATATAATAAATATACCACTGGGTTAAATATATAATAAATATACCACTGGGTTAACCTGCTAGATATATAATAAATATACCACTGGGTTAACCTGCTAGATATATAATAAATATACCACTAGGTTAAATATATAATAAATATACCACTGGGTTAACCTGCTAAATATATAATAAATATACCACTGGGTTAAATATATAATAAATATACCACTGGGTTAACCTGCTAAATATATAATAAATATACCACTGGGTTAACCTGCTAAATATCTAATAAATATATATACCACTGTGTTAACCTGCTAAATATATAATAAATATACCACTGGGTTAACCTGCTAAATATCTAATAAATATATATACCACTGTGTTAACCTGCTAAATATATAATAAATATACCACTGGGTTAAATATATAATAAATATACCACTGGGATAACCTGCTAGATATATAATAAATATACCACTGGGTTAACTGCTAAATATATAATAAATATACCACTGGGTTAACCTGCTAAATATATAATAAATATACCACTGGGTTAAATATATAATAAATATATCACTGGGTTAACCTGCTAAATATATAATAAATATACCACTGGGTTAACCTGCTAAATATATAATAAATATACCACTGGGTTAAATATATAATAAATATACCACTGGGTTAACCTGCTAAATATATAATAAATATACCACTGGGTTAAATATATAATAAATATACCACTGTGTTAACCTGCTAAATATCTAATAAATATATATACCACTGTGTTAACCTGCTAAATATATAATAAATATACCACTGGGTTAAATATATAATAAATATACCACTGGGATAACCTGCTAGATATATAATAAATATACCACTGGGTTAACTGCTAAATATATAATAAATATACCACTGGGTTAACCTGCTAAATATATAATAAATATACCACTGGGTTAACCTGCTAAATATATAATAAATATACCACTGGGTTAAATATATAATAAATATATCACTGGGTTAACCTGCTAAATATATAATAAATATATCACTGGGTTAACCTGCTAAATATATAATAAATATTTCACTGGGTTAAATATACAATAAATATACCACTGGGTTAACCTGCTAAATATATAATAAATATATATACCACTGGGTTAACCTGCTAAATATATAATAAATATATATACCACTGGGTTAAATATATAATAAATATACCACTGGGTTAACCTGCTAAATATATAATAAATATACCACTGGGTTAACCTGCTAAATATATAATAAATATATATACCACTGGGTTAACCTGCTAAATATATAATAAATATATATACCACTGGGTTAAATATATAATAAATATACCACTGGGTTAAATATATAATAAATATACCACTGGGTTAACCTGCTAAATATATAATAAATATATATACCACTGGGTTAACCTGCTAAATATATAATAAATATACTACTGGGTTAAATATATAATAAATATACCACTGGGTTAAATATATAATAAATATACCACTGGGTTAAATATATAATAAATATACCACTGGGTTAACCTGCTAAATATATAATAAATATATATACCACTGGGTTAAATATATAATAAATATACCACTGGGTTAAATATATAATAAATATACCACTGGGTTAACCTGCTAAATATATAATAAATATATATACCACTGGGTTAACCTGCTAAATATATAATAAATATACTACTGGGTTAAATATATAATAAATATACCACTGTGTTAAATATATAATAAATATACCACTGTGTTAAATATATAATAAATATACCACTGGGTTAACCTGCTAAATATATAATAAATATACCACTGGGTTAAATATATAATAAATATACCACTGGGTTAACCTGCTAGATATACCGAGAATCTGTGGAAAGAACTGAAAAATGCTGTTCACAAATGCTCTCCATCCAACCTCACTGAGCTCGAGCTGTTTTGCAAGGAGGAATGGGAAAAAATGTCAGTCTCTCGATGTGCAAAACTGATAGAGACATACCCCAAGCGACTTACAGCTGTAATCGCAGCAAAAGGTGGCGCTACAAAGTATTAACTTAAGGGGGCTGAATAATTTTGCACTGCCAATATATTTTGAAATATCCAATAAATGTCGTTCAACTTCATGATTGTGTCCCACTTGTTGTTGATTCTTCACAAAAAAATACAGTTTTATATCTTTATGTTTGAAGCCTGAAATGTGGCAAAAGGTCACAAAGTTCAAGGGGGCCGAATACTTTCGCAAGGCACTGTACATACAAGTGTTGAGGGAATAGGGAATGTCTTTTATTTCAGTAACTAAACTTTTCAGTCAGAGAAACAACAAGAAAGTAGAAATGTCTGTAATGATGTTGAAGCTTCAGCACCGGGGACAGTGTGATAAACACTATTGCGGTGTCTGCTTGCTTCAACACCGGGGACAGTGTGATAAACACTATTGCTGTATTGTGGTGTCTGCTTGCTTCAGCACCGGGGACAGTGTGATAAACACTATTGTGGTGTCTGCTTGCTTCAACACCGGGGACAGTGTGATAAACACTATTGCTGTATTGTGGTGTCTGCTTGCTTCAGCACCGAGGACAGTGTGATAAACACTATTGCTGTATTGTGGTGTCTGCTTGCTTCAGCAGGGAGGAGAGAGGCGTCTTTTCTTTTTTTACACAGCATGGCAAATATAAGCCCGGCCCGAATGTAATTACTGATGGGCTCCCCCTTGAGTCATTTGTGTGTCTTCATTTTTTATATCAAACAGTGCGCTTAAATTGTCAGACAAGCTCAGTGTATACAATTGATTGTATTGTGTTTATCAGGGCCTAAAATAAACGTTTTGGACCACCAGTCAATGAGGCAGATAGATAAAAAAATCTACCACCCACTCAGATTCCCCCCCTGCTAAAATTACACCAACCAAACACACACAAAAACTGATTATTTGTAATGTTTCTAAAACAATACATGTGTTACAAATAAGAAGTAATGCTGGTATATTGTTTAATGTAATTTAATGTGACCTGTAAAATAAAAAGTCGCCTGCCCCTTTAAGAGCGGGAGGTTACCGTGGTAACGCTGGTGGTTCCTGTGAGAGTCTGACTAGTGTCCGCGTTGCTTCTCTTCCCGAGCTAGTGGTTGAAACGCAAACATTTCAATACAAAGTTAGCTTGTGAACAAAACAGTGTAAATAGCCAAGAAAGACAACGACTTCAGTAGACTTTCGTTGCAAGTAAATTATTCCACATTTTATGCCTGTTCACAAGCGCTACTAAAAACGCATCCTTTAACTCAGCTCTTGTCGTGCACAAAGACCAATCGACTGGTGGAAAGCACAGACGACTCTCGGTGCGAAACAATGTGTGTTGTTTTCAGGGACAGACCTAAATACTGTACGCCATAGAGTTATGCATAATGTTACTATAACAGACAAACAACACTGAGTGTATAATGTTACTATAACAGACACTGACTGCATAATGTTACTATAACAGACACTGACTGCATAATGTTACTATAACAGACACTGACTGCATAATGTTACTATAACAGACACTGACTGCATAATGTTACTATAACAGACACTGACTGTATAATGTTACTATAACAGACACTGACTGCATAATGTTACTATAACAGACACTGACTGCATAATGTTACTATAACAGACAGACACTGACTGCATAATGTTACTATAACAGACACTGACTGTATAATGTTACTATAACAGACACTGACTGCATACTGTTACTATAACAGACAAACACTGACTGCATAATGTTACTATAACAGACACTGACTGCATAATGCTACTATAACAGACAAACACTGACTGCATAATGTTACTATAACAGACACTGACTGCATAATGTTACTATAACAGACACTGACTGCATAATGTTACTATAACAGACACTGACTGCATAATGTTACTATAACAGACACTGACTGCATAATGTTACTATAACAGACAGACACTGACTGCATAATGTTACTATAACAGACAGACACTGACTGCATAATGTTACTATAACAGACAGACACTGACTGCATAATGTTACTATAACAGACACTGACTGCATAATGTTGCTATAACAGACACTGACTGCATAATGTTACTATAACAGACACTGACTGCATAATGTTACTATAACAGACACTGACTGTATAATGTTACTATAACAGACACTGACTGCATAATGTTACTATAACAGACACTGACTGCATAATGTTACTATAACAGACACTGACTGCATAATGTTACTATAACAGACACTGACTGCATAATGTTACTATAACAGACAAACACTGACTGCATAATGTTACTATAACAGACACTGACTGCATAATGTTACTATAACAGACAAACACTGACTGCATAATGTTACTATAACAGACACTGACTGCATAATGTTACTATAACAGACACTGACTGCATAATGTTACTATAACAGACACTGACTGCATAATGTTACTATAACAGACACTGACTGCATAATGTTACTATAACAGACACTGACTGCATAATGTTACTATAACAGACACTGACTGCATAATGTTACTATAACAGACACTGACTGCATAATGTTACTATAACAGACACTGACTGCATAATGTTACTATAACAGACACTGACTGCATAATGTTACTATAACAGACACTGACTGCATAATGTTACTATAACAGACACTGACTGCATAATGTTACTATAACAGACACTGACTGCATAATGTTACTATAACAGACACTGACTGCATAATGTTACTATAACAGACACTGACTGTATAATGTTACTATAACAGACACTGACTGCATAATGTTACTATAACAGACACTGACTGCATAATGTTACTATAACAGACACTGACTGTATAATGTTACTATAACAGACACTGACTGAATAATGTTACTATAACAGACACTGACTGCATAATGTTACTATAACAGACACTGACTGCATAATGTTACTATAACAGACACTGACTGCATAATGTTACTATAACAGACAAACACTGACTGCATAATGTTACTATAACAGACACTGACTGCATAATGTTACTATAACAGACAAACACTGACTGCATAATGTTACTATAACAGACACTGACTGCATAATGTTACTATAACAGACACTGACTGCATAATGTTACTATAACAGACACTGACTGCATAATGTTACTATAACAGACACTGACTGCATAATGTTACTATAACAGACACTGACTGCATAATGTTACTATAACAGACACTGACTGCATAATGTTACTATAACAGACACTGACTGCATAATGTTACTATAACAGACACTGACTGCATAATGTTACTATAACAGACACTGACTGCATAATGTTACTATAACAGACACTGACTGCATAATGTTACTATAACAGACACTGACTGCATAATGTTACTATAACAGACACTGACTGCATAATGTTACTATAACAGACACTGACTGCATAATGTTACTATAACAGACACTGACTGTATAATGTTACTATAACAGACACTGACTGCATAATGTTACTATAACAGACACTGACTGCATAATGTTACTATAACAGACACTGACTGTATAATGTTACTATAACAGACACTGACTGAATAATGTTACTATAACAGACACTGACTGCATAATGTTACTATAACAGACACTGACTGCATAATGTTACTATAACAGACACTGACTGCATAATGTTACTATAACAGACAGACACTGACTGCATAATGTTACTATAACAGACAGACACTGACTGCATAATGTTACTATAACAGACACTGACTGCATAATGTTACTATAACAGACACTGACTGCATAATGTTACTATAACAGACACTGACTGCATAATGTTACAATAACAGACACTGACTGCATAATGTTCCTATAACAGACAGACACTGACTGCATAATGTTACTATAACAGACACTGACTGTATAATGTTACTATAACAGACACTGACTGTATAATGTTGCTATAACAGACACTGACTGCATAATGTTACTATAACAAACACTGAATGCATAATGTTACTATAACAGACACTGACTGTATAATGTTACTATAACAGACACTGACTGCATAATGTTACTATAACAGACACTGACTGCATAATGTTACTATAACAGACACTGACTGCATAATGTTACTATAACAGACACTGACTGCATAATGTTACTATAACAGACACTGACTGCATAATGTTACTATAACAGACACTGACTGCATAATGTTACTATAACAGACACTGAGTGTATAATGTTACTATAACAGACACTGACTGCATAATGTTACTATAACAGACACTGACTGCATAATGTTACTATAACAGACACTGACTGCATAATGTTACTATAACAGACAGACACTGACTGCATAATGTTACTATAACAGACAGACACTGACTGCATAATGTTACTATAACAGACACTGACTGCATAATGTTACTATAACAGACACTGACTGCATAATGTTACTATAACAGACACTGACTGCATAATGTTCCTATAACAGACACTGACTGCATAATGTTACTATAACAGACACTGACTGCATAATGTTACTATAACAGACACTGACTGCATAATGTTACTATAACAGACACTGACTGCATAATGTTACTATAACAGACACTGACTGCATAATATTACTATAACAGACACTGACTGCATAATGTTACTATAACAGACACTGACTGCATAATGTTACTATAACAGACACTGACTGCATAATGTTACTATAACAGACACTGACTGCATAATGTTACTTAACAGACACTGACTGCATAATGTTACTATAACAGACACTGACTGCATATGATATACACATGACATAATGTTACTATAACAGACACTGACTGCATAATGTTACTATAACAGACACTGACTGCATAATGTTACTATAACAGACACTGACTGCATATGTTACTATAACAGACACTGACTGCATAATGTTACTATAACAGACACTGACTGCATAATGTTACTATAACAGACACTGACTGCATAATGTTCCTATAAACAGACACTGACTGCATAATGTTACTATAACAGACACTGACTGCATAATGTTACTATAACAGACACTGACTGCATAATGTTACTATAACAGACACTGACTGCATAATGTTACTATAACAGACACTGACTGCATAATGTTACTATAACAGACACTGACTGCATAATGTTACTATAACAGACAAACACTGACTGCATAATGTTCCTATAACAGACACTGACTGCATAATGTTACTATAACAGACACTGACTGCATAATGTTCTATAACAGACACTGACTGCATAATGTTACTATAACAGACACTGACTGCATAATGTTACTATAACAGACACTGACTGCATAATGTTACTATAACAGACACTGACTGCATAATGTTACTATAACAGACACTGACTGCATAATGTTCCTATAACAGACACTGACTGCATAATGTTACTATAACAGACACTGACTGCATAATGTTACTATAACAGACACTGACTGCATAATGTTACTATAACAGACACTGACTGCATAATGTTACTATAACAGACACTGACTGCATAATGTTACTATAACAGACACTGACTGCATAATGTTCCTATAACAGACACTGACTGCATAATGTTACTATAACAGACACTGACTGCATAATGTTACTATAACAGACACTGACTGCATAATGTTACTATAACAGACACTGACTGCATAATGTTCCTATAACAGACACTGACTGCATAATGTTACTATAACAGACACTGACTGCATAATGTTACTATAACAGACACTGACTGCATAATGTTACTATAACAGACAGACACTGACTGCATAATGTTACTATAACAGACAGACACTGACTGCATAATGTTACTATAACAGACACTGACTGCATAATGTTACTATAACAGACACTGACTGCATAATGTTACTATACAGACACTGGACTGCATAATGTTACTATAACAGACACTGACTGCATAATGTTACTATAACAGACACTGACTGCATAATGTTACTATAACAGACACTGACTGCATAATGTTACTATAACAGACACTGACTGCATAATGTTACTATAACAGACACTGACTGCATAATGTTCCTATAACAGACACTGACTGCATAATGTTACTATACAGACACTGACTGCATAATGTTACTATAACAGACACTGACTGCTATAATGTTACTATAACAGACACTGACTGCATAATGTTCCTATAACAGACACTGACTGCATAATGTTACTATAACAGACACTGACTGCATAATGTTACTATAACAGACACTGACTGCATAATGTTACTATAACAAACACTGACTGCATAATGTTACTATAACAGACACTGACTGCATAATGTTCCTATAACAGACACTGACTGCATATGTTACTATAACAGACACTGACTGCATAATGTTGCTATAACAGACACTGACTGCATAATGTACTATAACAGACAGACACTGACTGCATAATGTTACTATAACAGACACTGACCTGCATAATGTTCCTATAACAGACACTGACTGCATAATGTTACTATACAGACATGACTGCCATAATGTTACTATAACAGACACTGACTGCATAATGTTACTATAACAGACACTGACTGCATAATGTTACTATAACACGACACTGACTGCATAATGTTACTATAACAGAGACACTGACTGCATAATGTTACTATAACAGACACTGACTGCATAATGTTACTATAACAGACACTGACTGCATAATGTTACTATAACAGACACTGACTGCATAATGTTACTATAACAGACACTGACTGCATAATGTTACTATAACAGACACTGACTGCATAATGTTACTATAACAGACACTGACTGCATAATGTTACATAACAGACACTGACTGCATAATGTTACTATAACAGACACTGACTGCATAATGTTACTATAACAGACACTGACTGCATAATGTTACTATAACAGACACTGACTGCATAATGTTACTATAACAGACACTGACTGCATAATGTTACTATAACAGACACTGACTGGCATAATGTTACTATAACAGACACTGACTGCATAATGTACTATAACAGACACTGACTGCATAATGTTACTATAACAGACAACTGACTTGCATAATGTTACTATAACAGACACTGACTGCATAATGTTACTATAACAGACACTGACTGCATAATGTTACTATAACAGACACTGACTGCATAATGTTACTATAACAGACACTGACTGCATAATGTTACTATAACAGACACTGACTGCATAATGTTACTATACAGACAGACACTGACTGCATAATGTTACTATAAACAAACACTGACTGCATAATGTACTATAACAGACACTGACTGCATAATGTTACTATAACAGACACTGACTGCATAATGTTACTATAACAGACACTGACTGCATAATGTTACTATAACAGACACTGACTGCATAATGTTACTATAACAGACACTGACTGCATAATGTTCCTATAACAGACACTGACTGCATAATGTTACTATAACAGACAGACACTGACTGCATAATGTTACTATAACAGACACTGACTGCATAATGTTACTATAACAGACATGACTGCATAATGTTACTATAACAGACAAACACTGACTGCATAATGTTACTATAACAGACACTGACTGCATAATGTTACTATAACAGACAGACACTGACTGCATAATGTTCCTATAACAGACACTGACTGCATAATGTTACTATAACAGACACTGACTGCATAATGTTACTATAACAGACACTGACTGCATAATGTTACTATAACAGACACTGACTGCATAATGTTACTATAACAGACAGACACTGACTGCATAATGTTACTATAACAGACACTGACTGCATAATGGTTACTATAAACAGGACACTGACTGCATAATGTTACTATAACAGACACTGACTGCATATGTTACTATAACAGACACTGACTGCATAATGTTACTATAACAGACACTGACTGCATAATGTTACTATAACAGACACTGACTGCATAATGTTACTATAACAGACACTGACTGCATAATGTTACTATAACAGACAGACACTGACTGCATAATGTTACTATAACAGACACTGACTGCATAATGTTACTATAACAGACACTGACTGCATAATGTTACTATAACAGACACTGACTGCATAATGTTACTATAACAGACACTGACTGCATAATGTTACTATAAACAGACACGGACTGCATAATGTTACTATAACAGACACTGACTGCATAATGTTGCTATAACAGACACTGACTGCATAATGTTACTATAACAGACAGACACTGACTGCATAATGTTACTATAACAGACACTGACTGCATAATGTTGCTATAACAGACACTGACTGCATAATGTTACTATAACAGACACTGACTGCAATAATGTTACTATACAGACACTGACTGCATAATGTTACTATAACAAACACTGACTGCATAATGTTACTATAACAGACACTGACTGCATAATGTTTACTATAACAGACACTGACTGCATATGTTACTATAACAGACAGACACTGACTGCATAATGTTTACTATAAAGACAGACACTGACTGCATAATGTTACTATAACAGACAGACACTGACTGCATAATGTTACTATAACAGACACTGACTGCATAATGTTACTATAACAGACACTGATGCATAATGTTACTATAACAGACAGACACTGACTGCATAATGTTACTATAACAGACACTGACTGCATAATTTTACTATAACAGACACTGACTGCATCATAATGTTACTATAACAGACACTGAACTGCATAATGTTACTATAACAGCAGACCACTGACTGCAATAATGTTACTATAACAGACACTGACTGCATAATGTTCTATAACAGGAACTATAACAGACCTTAGACACTGACTGCATAATGTTACTATAACAGACACTGACTGCATAATGTTCCTATAACAGACACTGACTGCATAATGTTCCTATAAACAGACACTGACTGCATAATGTTCCTATAACAGACACTGACTGCATAATGTTCCTATAACAGACACTGACTGCATAATGTTCCTATAACAGACACTGACTGCATAATGTTCCTATAACAGACAACAACACTCTTTCACACTACGCGGTTGGACTAATCCTATGAAATGATGATGAGGCCCTTTTAGTGTTAGAGCTGTTTGAACATTTCAGCCTGTTTTGGTGGGATGGAGTTTTGGCCTGCCTAGTGACATCATTAGTTAATAGACCAATAAGAGAGTTCCAGCCCTCTCTGTAATAACAGCTACTTCTCATTTGTCCCCTCCCCACTCAGACAACTCTCAGACAGTCCAAGCAAAATTCTTGCTATAGAAATTGCTATTTGCTAGGAAGCCATTTAAAAAAATAATTATGACCATTTTAATTGAAAACAATCACAAGTCGGTAGTTAATTGTTACCCAGAAATGACTTGATGTTGAGATGAAAACAGCTACACATTGGACCTTTAATCTCTGCTTCTGACCCATTACCTCTGACACCTCACCTCCAACAACAGACAGCGGGGGTTAGTGGTAAATGTCTCAACCACAACATCCCCATAGAAGATAAATGTCTCTGTAATGACCAGTTTAGTCCAGCAGGAGGCAGCATAGTGTATGTTTGGGAGGAGTGACCCGCATGTCAACACCAACTGACAGGAATTAAACGACACACAATTAGAGCCCACTGAGCTAAATCCAAGTCCTTACTATGGGGGAGCTAAATCCAAGGCCTTACTATGGGGGAGCTAAATCCAAGGCCTTAGTATGGGGAGCTAAATCCAAGTCCTTACTATGGGGGAGCTAAATCCAAGGCCTTAGTATGGGGGAAATAAATCCAAGGCCTTAGTATGGGGGAGCTAAATCCAAGGCCTTAGTATGGGGAAGCTAAATCCAAGGCCTTAGTATGGGGGAGCTAAATCCAAGGCCTTAGTATGGGGGAAATAAATCCAAGGCCTTAGTATGGGGAGATAAATCCAAGGCCTTAGTATGGGGGAGCTAAATCCAAGGCCTTAGTATGGGGAGCTAAATCCAAGGCCTTAGTATGGGAGAGCTAAATCCAAGGCCGTAGTATGGGAGAGATAAATCCAAGGCCTTAGTATGGGAGAGATAAATCCATGGCCTTAGTATGGGAGAGCTAAATCCAAGGCCTTAGCTAAATCCAAGGCCTTAGTATGGGGAGATAAATCCCAGTCCTTAGTATGGGAGAGCTAAAATCAAGGCCTTAGTATGAGGGAAAATATAGGATTATTTAAAAGAGTCTCACTTCTCTTGTTATCAGACAAGCTGATGGCTGCCACTTTAAAACACTACTGTAGTTAGGCTCTAAATAACCCCCACACACATGCTTCCATAGATTTAACAGTGACTCAAACTGGATTTATAAATACTGCAGTCTACTACTAAATTATACACAGTAAAGTAATCAAATATATGCTGAGTCTGAGCCAGTCTCCAGATCTCAACCCCATAGAAAATCTTTGGAGTGAGTTGAAAGTTCATGTTGCCCAGCAACAGCCCCAAAACATCACTGCTCTAGAGGAGATCTGCATGGAGGAATGGGCCAAAATACCAGCAGTGTGTGAAAACCTGGTGAAGACTTACAGAAAACATTTGACCTCTGTCATTGCCAACAAAGGGTATATAACGAAGTATTGAGATAAACTTTTGTTATTGACCAAATACTTATTTTCCACCATAATTTGCAAATAAATTCATTAAAAATCCTACAATGTTTTAGATTTTCAGGATTTTTTTTCTTCTCATTTTGCCTGTCATAGTTGAAGTGTACCTATGATGAAAATGACAGGCCTCTCATCTTTTTAAGTGGGAGAACTTGCACAATTGGTGGCTGACTAAATACTTTTTTGCCCCACTGTATACAGACATGGTGGTGGTGAATAGTAGTTCAACAGGTAGATCAGTATTATAAGTAAACACTTTTATAGGTCAACAACTAAGTTCTGTATAACTTATATAAGACATACGTGTTTGTTCTCGGCCTACATGTAAACATGCTATAGTGGTAGACCAGTGTGTAGTAGGTCCTATGTGCATCCAAATTCAACAGGGGCTGAACGTAGATAGTTGTTTATAACACTGCAGTCAACTAAATGACCCACACAGTCAAACATGATCCTCATCAAGTGGTGTGGAGTTTTCAAATACAACATCTTAGCTGGCTGCTAGCTAGCTACTTACAAACAGTAAACACACACACAGCAGCCATATGATCCAGCATCAAGTGTCATGCCTACCGCATAACGCTACAACACAGTGCGCCCTGGTGCTCTCCCTTGTTCCTCCCTCTCTCTTCTATGTCACAGGCCCTCCATCTTCTCTCCTCCTCATCTCTGGTTATTCCAAAACACAATCTCTCCATCCATTCCTCTCTCCCGACCAACATGGTGGCATCTTTAAACTCTGCAAACGAACTCTTCACGCCTGTTAACATAACCACTATGACTAGTAAACTCCCTCTCTCTCTCTTCCTCTCCTCCCTCTTCGCTGTGAATGGATGTGTTTGCATTTTTTATGTCTCTATTATGCCATTGTTGTGTTGTCTGGTGAATGGAGCAGCCGGTAACCGGTCTTCCTGAGAGGCAGAAAGCAGAGCGACTGGTAACCGGTCTACCTGAGAGGCAAAAAGCAGAGCGACTGTTGGTAAAGGCGCCAACAGCAGCTCCGGGTCCACGAGGAGGAGGTCAAAGGTGGACCTTAACCATACTGCTCACCTTACGCCTAACCCTGAACAAATGTTTCATTGATTCTTTTTACGGTATTTTGACTTTGTACCTGTGGTAACTATTGGAATACATTTATTTTCATTGTTAGAGCGGCCACTAGAGTTTATGGTCAATATAATGAAGCAATAAGGCACGAGGGGGTGTGATATATGGCCAATATATCACGGCTAAGGGTTGCTCTTAAGCACGACTCAACGCAGAGTGCTTGGATACAGCCCTTAGACGTGGTATATTGGACATATACCACAAAACCCCAAGGTGCCTTATTGGTTTTATAAACTGGTTAACAACTCAATTAGGACAGTAAGAATACCCGTGGTATACGGTCTGATATACCACGGCTTTCAGCCAAATCAGCATTCATGGCTCAAACCACTCAGTTTATAAATGGATAATAATGTGTTAGAACCACCCAGTTTGTTATAGATGTGTTAGAACCACCCAGTTTGTTATAGATGTGTTAGAACCACCCAGTTTGTTATAGATAATGTGTTAGAACCACCCAGTTTGTTATAGATGTGTTAGAACCACCCAGTTTGTTATAGATGTGTTAGAACCACCCAGTTTGTTATAGATGTGTTAGAACCACCCAGTTTGTTATAGATGTGTTAGAACCACCCAGTTTGTTATAGATGTGTTAGAACCACCCAGTTTGTTATAGATGTGTTAGAACCACCCAGTTTGTTATAGATGTGTTAGAACCACCCAGTTTGTTATAGATGTGTTAGAACCACCCAGTTTTGTTATAGATGTGTTAGAACCACCCAGTTTGTTTATAGATGTGTTAGAACCACCCAGTTTGTTATAGATAATGTGTTAGAACCACCCAGTTTGTTATAGATGTGTTAGAACCACCCAGTTTGTTATAGATGTGTTAGAACCACCCAGTTTTGTTATAGATGTGTTAGAACCACCCAGTTTGTTATAGATGTGTTAGAACCACCCAGTTTGTTAGAGATAATGTGTTAGAACCACCCAGTTTGTTATAGATGTGTTAGAACCACCCAGTTTGTTATAGATGTGTTAGAACCACCCAGTTTATAAATAGATAATATGTGTTAGAACCGCCCAGTTTATAAATAGATAATATGTGTTAGAAACCACCCAGTTTGTTATAGATGTGTTAGAACCACCCAGTTTGTTATAGATGTGTTAGAACCACCCAGTTTATAAATAGATAATATGTGTTAGAACCGCCCAGTTTATAAATAGATAATATGTGTTAGAACCCACCCAGTTTGTTATAGATGTGTTAGAACCACCCAGTTTGTTATAGATGTGTTAGAACCACCCAGTTTATAGATAATGCGTTAGAACCACCCAGTTTGTTATAGATGTGTTAGAACCATCCAGTTTGTTATAGATGTGTTAGAACCACCCAGTTTGTTATAGATGTGTTAGAACCACCCAGTTTGTTATAGATGTGTTAGAACCACCCAGTTTGTTATAGATGTGTTAGAACCATCCAGTTTGTTATAGATGTGTTAGAACCACCCAGTTTGTTATAGATGTGTTAGAACCACCCAGTTTGTTATAGATGTGTTAGAACCACCCCAGTTTGTTAGAGATAATGTGTTAGAACCATCCAGTTTGTTATAGATGTGTTTAGAACCATCCAGTTTGTTATAGATGTGTTAGAACCACCCAGTTTGTTATAGATGTGTTAGAACCACCCAGTTTGTTATAGATGTGTTAGAACCACCCAGTTTGTTAGAGATAATGTGTTAGAACCATCCAGTTTGTTATATGATGTGTTAGAAACCATCCAGTTTGTTATAGATGTGTTAGAACCACCCAGTTTGTTATAGATGTGTTAGAACCACCCAGTTTGTTATAGATGTGTTAGAACCACCCAGTTTGTTATAGATGTGTTAGAACCACCCAGTTTGTTAGAGATAATGTGTTAGAACCATCCAGTTTGTTATAGATGTGTTAGAACCACCCAGTTTGTTAGAGATAATGTGTTAGAAACCACCCAGTTTGTTATAGATGTGTTAGAACCACCCAGTTTGTTATAGATGTGTTAGAACCACCCAGTTTGTTATAGATGTGTTAGAACCACCCAGTTTGTTATAGATGTGTTAGAACCACCCAGTTTGTTATAGATGTGTTAGAACCACCCAGTTTGTTATAGATGTGTTAGAACCACCCAGTTTGTTATAGATGTGTTAGAACCACCCAGTTTGTTATAGATGTGTTAGAACCACCCAGTTTATAGATAATGTGTTAGAACCACCCAGTTTGTTATAGATGTGTTAGAACCACCCAGTTTGTTATAGATGTGTTAGAACCATCCAGTTTGTTAGAGATGTGTTAGAACCACCCAGTTTGTTAGAGATAATGTGTTAGAACCACCCAGTTTGTTATAGATGTGTTAGAACCACCCAGTTTGTTATAGATGTGTTAGAACCACCCAGTTTGTTATAGATGTGTTAGAACCATCCAGTTTGTTAGAGATAATGTGTTAGAACCATCCAGTTTGTTATAGATGTGTTAGAACCACCCAGTTTGTTATAGATGTGTTAGAACCACCCAGTTTGTTATAGATAATGCGTTAGAACCACCCAGTTTGTTATAGATAATGTGTTAAGAACCACCCAGTTTGTTATAGATGTGTTAGAACCACCCAGTTTGTTATAGATGTGTTAGAACCACCCAGTTTGTTATAGATGTGTTAGAACCACCCCAGTTTGTTATAGATGTGTTAGAACCACCCAGTTTGTTATAGATGTGTTAGAACCACCCAGTTTGTTATAGATGTGTTAGAACCACCAGTTTGTTATAGATGTGTTAGAACCACCCAGTTGTTATAGATGTGTTAGAACCACCCGTTTGTTATAGATGTGTTTAGAACCACCCAGTTTGTTATAGATGTGTTAGAACCACCCAGTTTGTTATAGATGTGTTAGAACCACCCAGTTTGTTATAGATGTGTTAGAACCACCCAAGTTTGTTATAGATAATGTGTTAGAACCACCCAGTTTGTTATAGATGTGTTAGAACCACCCAGTTTGTTATAGATGTGTTAGAACCACCCAGTTTGTTATAGATGTGTTAGAACCCACCAGTTTGTTATAGATGTGTTAGAACCACCCAGTTTTGTTAGAGATAATGTGTTAGAACCACCAGTTTGTTATAGATGTGTTAGAACCACCCAGTTTGTTATAGATGTGTTAGAACCACCCAGTTTATAAATAGATAATATGTGTTAGAACCGCCCAGTTTATAAATAGATAATATGTGTTAGAACCACCCAGTTTGTTATAGATGTGTTAGAAACCACCCAGTTTGTTATAGATGTGTTAGAACCACCCAGTTTATAAATAGATAATATGTGTTAGAACCGCCCAGTTTATAAATAGATAATATGTGTTAGAACCACCCAGTTTGTTATAGATGTGTTAGAACCACCCAGTTTTGTTATAGATGTGTTAGAACCACCCAGTTTATAGATAATGCGTTAGAACCACCCAGTTTGTTATAGATGTGTTAGAACCACCCAGTTTGTTATAGATGTGTTAGAACCATCCAGTTTGTTATAGATGTGTTTAGAACCACCCAGTTTGTTATAGATGTGTTAGAACCACCCAGTTTTGTTATAGATGTGTTAGAACCACCCAGTTTGTTAGAGATAATGTGTTAGAACCATCCAGTTTGTTATAGATGTGTTAGAACCATCCAGTTTGTTATAGATGTGTTAGAACCACCCAGTTTGTTATAGATGTGTTAGAACCACCCAGTTTGTTATAGATGTGTTAGAACCACCCAGTTTGTTAGAGATAATGTGTTAGAACCATCCAGTTTGTTATAGATGTGTTAGAACCATCCAGTTTGTTATAGATGTGTTAGAACCACCCAGTTTGTTATAGATGTGTTAGAACCACCCAGTTTGTTATAGATGTGTTAGAACCACCCAGTTTGTTATAGATGTGTTAGAACCACCCAGTTTGTTTAGAGATAATGTGTTAGAACCATCCAGTTTGTTATAGATGTGTTAGAACCACCCAGTTTGTTAGAGATAATGTGTTAGAACCACCCAGTTTGTTATAGATGTGTTAGAACCACCCAGTTTGTTATAGATGTGTTAGAACCACCCAGTTTGTTATAGATGTGTTAGAACCACCCAGTTTGTTATAGATGTGTTAGAACCACCCAGTTTTTTATAGAATGTGTTAGAACCTACCCATGTTTGTTATAGATGTGTTAGACCACCAGTTGTGGTATATAGATGTGTTAGAACCACCCCAGTTTGTTATAGAATGTGTTAGAAGGACCAACCCAGTTTATATAGATACTGTGTTAGAACCACCCAGTTTGTTAATAGAGTGTGTTAGAACCCAACCCAGTTTGGTTATAGATGTTGTTAGAACCATCCCAGTTTTGTTTAGAGAATGTGTTAGAACGCACCCAGTTTGTTAGAGATAATGCTGTTAGAACCACCGCAGTTGTTATAGATGTGTTAGAAGCACGCACCGTTTGTTATAGATGTGTTAGAAACCACCCAGTTTGTTATAGAATGTGTTGAGAACCATCCAGTTTGTTAGAGATAAATGGTGTTAGAACCATCCATGTTTGTTATAGATGTGTTAGAGACCACCCAGTTTGGTTATGATTGTGTATAGAACCAACCCAGTTTGTTATAGATAAGTGCGGTTCGAACCACCCAGTTTGTTATAGAATGTGTTAGAACCACCCAGTTTGTTATAGATGTGTTAGAACCACCCAGTTTGTTATAGATGTGTTAGAACCACCCAGTTTGTTATAGATGTGTTAGAACCACCCAGTTTGTTATAGATGTGTTAGAACCAACCCAGTTTGTTATAGATGTGTTAGAACCACCCAGTTTGTTATAGATGTGTTAGAACCACCCAGTTTGTTATAGATGTGTTAGAACCACCCAGTTTGTTATAGATGTGTTAGAACCACCCAGTTTGTTATAGATGTGTTAGAACCACCCAGTTTGTTATAGATGTGTTAGAACCACCCAGTTTGTTATAGATGTGTTAGAACCACCCAGTTTGTTATAGATAATGTGTTAGAACCACCCAGTTTGTTATAGATGTGTTTAGAACCACCCAGTTTGTTATAGATGTGTTAGAACCACCCAGTTTGTTATAGATGTGTTAGAACCACCCAGTTTGTTATAGATGTGTTAGAACCACCCAGTTTGTTAGAGATAATGTGTTAGAACCACCCAGTTTGTTATAGATGTGTTAGAACCACCCAGTTTGTTATAGATGTGTTAGAACCACCCAGTTTATAAATAGATAATATGTGTTAGAACCGCCCAGTTTATAAATAGATAATATGTGTTAGAACCACCCAGTTTGTTATAGATGTGTTAGAACCACCCAGTTTGTTATAGATGTGTTAGAACCACCCAGTTTATAAATAGATAATATGTGTTAGAACCGCCCAGTTTATAAATAGATAATATGTGTTAGAACCACCCAGTTTGTTATAGATGTGTTAGAACCACCCAGTTTGTTATAGATGTGTTAGAACCACCCAGTTTATAGATAATGCGTTAGAACCACCCAGTTTGTTATAGATGTGTTAGAACCATCCAGTTTGTTATAGATGTGTTAGAACCACCCAGTTTGTTATAGATGTGTTAGAACCACCCAGTTTGTTATAGATGTGTTAGAACCACCCAGTTTGTTATAGATGTGTTAGAACCATCCAGTTTGTTATAGATGTGTTAGAACCACCCAGTTTGTTATAGATGTGTTAGAACCACCCAGTTTGTTATAGATGTGTTAGAACCACCCAGTTTGTTAGAGATAATGTGTTAGAACCATCCAGTTTGTTATAGATGTGTTAGAACCATCCAGTTTGTTATAGATGTGTTAGAACCACCCAGTTTGTTATAGATGTGTTAGAACCACCCAGTTTGTTATAGATGTGTTAGAACCACCCAGTTTGTTAGAGATAATGTGTTAGAACCATCCAGTTTGTTATAGATGTGTTAGAACCATCCAGTTTGTTATAGATGTGTTAGAACCACCCAGTTTGTTATAGATGTGTTAGAACCACCCAGTTTGTTATAGATGTGTTAGAACCACCCAGTTTGTTATAGATGTGTTAGAACCACCCAGTTTGTTAGAGATAATGTGTTAGAACCATCCAGTTTGTTATAGATGTGTTAGAACCACCCAGTTTGTTAGAGATAATGTGTTAGAACCACCCAGTTTGTTATAGATGTGTTAGAACCACCCAGTTTGTTATAGATGTGTTAGAACCACCCAGTTTGTTATAGATGTGTTAGAACCACCCAGTTTGTTATAGATGTGTTAGAACCACCCAGTTTGTTATAGATGTGTTAGAACCACCCAGTTTGTTATAGATGTGTTAGAACCACCCAGTTTGTTATAGATGTGTTAGAACCACCCAGTTTGTTATAGATGTGTTAGAACCACCCAGTTTATAGATAATGTGTTAGAACCACCCAGTTTGTTATAGATGTGTTAGAACCACCCAGTTTGTTATAGATGTGTTAGAACCATCCAGTTTGTTAGAGATGTGTTAGAACCACCCAGTTTGTTAGAGATAATGTGTTAGAACCACCCAGTTTGTTATAGATGTGTTAGAACCACCCAGTTTGTTATAGATGTGTTAGAACCACCCAGTTTGTTATAGATGTGTTAGAACCATCCAGTTTGTTTAGAGATAATGTGTTAGAACCATCCAGTTTGTTATAGATGTGTTAGAACCACCCAGTTTGTTATAGATGTGTTAGAACCACCCAGTTTGTTATAGATAATGCGTTAGAACCACCCAGTTTGTTATAGATAATGTGTTAGAACCACCCAGTTTGTTATAGATGTGTTAGAACCACCCAGTTTGTTATAGATGTGTTAGAACCACCCAGTTTGTTATAGATGTGTTAGAACCACCCAGTTTGTTATAGATGTGTTAGAACCATCCAGTTTGTTATAGATGTGTTAGAACCACCCAGTTTGTTATAGATGTGTTAGAACCACCCAGTTTGTTATAGATGTGTTAGAACCACCCAGTTTGTTATAGATGTGTTAGAGCCACCCAGTTTGTTATAGATGTGTTAGAACCACCCAGTTTGTTATAGATGTGTTAGAACCACCCAGTTTGTTATAGATGTGTTAGAACCACCCAGTTTGTTATAGATGTGTTAGAACCACCCAGTTTGTTATAGATGTGTTAGAACCATCCAGTTTGTTATAGATAATGTGTTAGAACCACCCAGTTTGTTATAGATGTGTTAGAACCACCCAGTTTGTTATAGATGTGTTAGAACCATCCAGTTTGTTATAGATAATGTGTTAGAACCACCCAGTTTGTTATAGATGTGTTAGAACCACCCAGTTTGTTATAGATAATGTGTTAGAACCACCCAGTTTGTTATAGATGTGTTAGAACCACCCAGTTTGTTATAGATGTGTTAGAACCACCCAGTTTGTTATAGATGTGTTAGAACCATCCAGTTTGTTATAGATGTGTTAGAACCACCCAGTTTGTTATAGATGTGTTAGAACCACCCAGTTTGTTATAGATGCGTTAGAACCACCCAGTTTGTTATAGATGTGTTAGAACCACCCAGTTTGTTATAGATGTGTTAGAACCACCCAGTTTGTTATAGATGTGTTAGAACCACCCAGTTTATAGATAATGTGTTAGAACCACCCAGTTTGTTATAGATGTGTTAGAACCACCCAGTTTATAGATAATGTGTTAGAACCACCCAGTTTGTTATAGATGTGTTAGAACCACCCAGTTTGTTAGAGATGTGTTAGAACCATACAGTTTGTTAGAGATAATATGCGTTAGAACCAGCGATGTATATAAACCCTGGATTGTAGCTGCTATGAATTGGCCATTGAGAGGCTTTGAAGCCACCGGTCCTGTCAGTCATCTAGTGTATATATACACGTCGTTGTTTATTAAAACCATACTGAAGGTCTGATACATTGGAGCCATTAAGTGCTCTGGTATTTAGCCTCTGAAGTCTGGGATTCAGCCTTCTGTTACAGCATATTAAACATAATGCTGAACATTACTATCTAGCTCAGAGTGGACTGGAGAGCAGACTGGAGACGTCTGGGATTCAGCCTTCTGTTACAGCATATTAATCCTGTCTATTTTATCCCTCTCTGTGTACGTTTAGTCATCCTGTCTATTTTATCCCTCTCTGTGTACGTTTAGTCATCCTGTCTATTTTATCCCTCTCTGTGTACGTTTAGTCATCCTGTCTATTTTATCCCTCTCTGTGTACGTTTAGTCATCCTGTCTATTTTATCCCTCTCTGTGTACGTTTAGTCATCCTGTCTATTTTATCCCTCTCTGTGTACCTTTCGTCATCCTGTCTATTTTATCCCTCTCTGTGTATGTTTAGTCATCCTGTCTATTTTATCCCTCTCTGTGTACGTTTAGTCATCCTGTCTATTTTATCCCTCTCTGTGTACGTTTAGTCATCCTGTCTATTTTATCCCTCTCTGTGTACGTTTAGTCATCCTGTCTATTTTATCCCTCTCTGTGTACGTTTAGTCATCCTGTCTATTTTATCCCTCTCTGTGTACGTTTCGTCATCCTGTCTATTTTATCCCTCTCTGTATATATGTTATTTTAATGCATTAGTCTCTCAGGTTTACCATTACTTCATTATTGTCATTAACATTTTAATGTCCAATTTAAGAAATGTACTGTGTTTTAATCTCTCACTTTGTCATTTGTGAAGCACTTTGAAAACGCCTGCCCAGTAAGGTGCTCTGTGAATAGTCTGATTTGATTCTCCAAGAGAAAAACTGTTTAATTTCTTACCTCCAGACTGAAACAAACCTCGTCAAGCGTCCAACCCTCTCGGCTCCTTCTGCTGCACTGTGAACCCTCACCTCAAAGACCGTTTTACATTACATTTCCCGACACACACACTATCTGGGAGTTTAGCTGTTAATGTTCAACTAGTCAGAGGTGAAGATCACCAAAGATAAAATCGAAATCTGTTCCTGACGCTTGTAAAGTGATTGTAAAAAAACATTAAAACGCGATGACACCCTTTCTATCACAGAAGGGCTCGTCACACCTTTCAGTAATCCACTCTAGCCGTCACTCCTCTGCCGCTGGTTTTAACAGGAGGAGGGTGAAGTTTCCCCCGAGATGCTGATCTTGGGACAGTTTTGCATTTTCCCCACTAATGGTTCAGGATAGGGGGAAGCTGATCCCAGATCTGAACCTAACAGGGGTGTTATGAATCTTATGTATAATGGTTCATAGGGGGAAGCTGATCCCAGATCTGTACCTAACAGGGGTGTTATGAATCTTATGTATAATGGTTCATAGGGGGAAGCTGATCCCAGATCTGAACCTAACAGGGGTGTTATGAATCTTATGTATAATGGTTCATAGGGGGAAGCTGATCCCAGATCTGTACCTAACAGGGGTGTTATGAATCTTACGTATAATGGTTCATAGGGGGAAGCTGATCCCAGATCTGTACCTAACAGGGGTGTTATGAATCTTATGTATAATGGTTCATAGGGGGAAGCTGATCCCAGATCTGAACCTAACAGGGGTGTTATGAATCTTATGTATAATGGTTCATAGGGGGAAGCTGATCCCAGATCTGAACCTAACAGGGGTGTTATGAATCTTATGTATAATGGTTCATAGGGGGAAGCTGATCCCAGATCTGAACCTAACAGGGGTGTTATGAATCTTATGTATAATGGTTCATAGGGGGAAGCTGATCCCAGATCTGAACCTAACAGGGGTGTTATGAATCTTATGTATAATGGTTCATAGGGGGAAGCTGATCCCAGATCTGTACCTAACAGGGGTGTTATGAATCTTATGTATAATGGTTCATAGGGGGAAGCTGATCCCAGATCTGTACCTAACAGGGGTGTTATGAATCTTACGTATAATGGTTCATAGGGGGAAGCTGATCCCAGATCTGAACCTAACAGGGGTGTTATGAATCTTATGTATAATGGTTCATAGGGGGAAGCTGATCCCAGATCTGAACCTAACAGGGGTGTTATGAATCTTACGTATAATGGTTCATAGGGGGAAGCTGATCCCAGATCTGTACCTAACAGGGGTGTTATGAATCTTATGTATAATGGTTCATAGGGGGAAGCTGATCCCAGATCTGAACCTAACAGGGGTGTTATGAATCTTATGTATAATGGTTCATAGGGGGAAGCTGATCCCAGATCTGAACCTAACAGGGGTGTTATGAATCTTATGTATAATGGTTCATAGGGGGAAGCTGATCCCAGATCTGAACCTAACAGGGGTGTTATGAATCTTATGTATAATGGTTCATAGGGGGAAGCTGATCCCAGATCTGAACCTAACAGGGGTGTTATGAATCTTATGTATAATGGTTCATAGGGGGAAGCTGATCCCAGATCTGAACCTAACAGGGGTGTTATGAATCTTATGTATAATGGTTCATAGGGGGAAGCTGATCCCAGATCTGAACCTAACAGGGGTGTTATGAATCTTATGTATAATGGTTCATAGGGGGAAGCTGATCCCAGATCTGAACCTAACAGGGGTGTTATGAATCTTATGTATAATGGTTCATAGGGGGAAGCTGATCCCAGATCTGAACCTAACAGGGGTGTTATGAATCTTATGTATAATGGTTCATAGGGGGAAGCTGATCCCAGATCTGAACCTAACAGGGGTGTTATGAATCTTATGTATAATGGTTCATAGGGGGAAGCTGATCCCAGATCTGAACCTAACAGGGGTGTTATGAATCTTATGTATAATGGTTCATAGGGGGAAGCTGATCCCAGATCTGAACCTAACAGGGGTGTTATGAATCTTATGTATAATGGTTCATAGGGGGAAGCTGATCCCAGATCTGAACCTAACAGGGGTGTTATGAATCTTATGTATAATGGTTCATAGGGGGAAGCTGATCCCAGATCTGAACCTAACAGGGGTGTTATGAATCTTATGTATAATGGTTCATAGGGGGAAGCTGATCCCAGATCTGAACCTAACAGGGGTGTTATGAATCTTATGTATAATGGTTCATAGGGGGAAGCTGATCCCAGATCTGAACCTAACAGGGGTGTTATGAATCTTACGTATAATGGTTCATAGGGGGAAGCTGATCCCAGATCTGAACCTAACAGGGGTGTTATGAATCTTATGTATAATGGTTCATAGGGGGAAGCTGATCCCAGATCTGAACCTAACAGGGGTGTTATGAATCTTATGTATAATGGTTCATAGGGGGAAGCTGATCCCAGATCTGAACCTAACAGGGGTGTTATGAATCTTATGTATAATGGTTCATAGGGGGAAGCTGATCCCAGATCTGAACCTAACAGGGGTGTTATGAATCTTATGTATAATGGTTCATAGGGGGAAGCTGATCCCAGATCTGAACCTAACAGGGGTGTTATGAATCTTATGTATAATGGTTCATAGGGGGAAGCTGATCCCAGATCTGAACCTAACAGGGGTGTTATGAATCTTATGTATAATGGTTCATAGGGGGAAGCTGATCCCAGATCTGAACCTAACAGGGGTGTTATGAATCTTATGTATAATGGTTCATAGGGGGAAGCTGATCCCAGATCTGAACCTAACAGGGGTGTTATGAATCTTATGTATAATGGTTCATAGGGGGAAGCTGATCCCAGATCTGAACCTAACAGGGGTGTTATGAATCTTATGTATAATGGTTCATAGGGGGAAGCTGATCCCAGATCTGAACCTAACAGGGGTGTTATGAATCTTATGTATAATGGTTCATAGGGGGAAGCTGATCCCAGATCTGAACCTAACAGGGGTGTTATGAATCTTATGTATAATGGTTCATAGGGGGAAGCTGATCCCAGATCTGAACCTAACAGGGGTGTTATGAATCTTATGTATAATGGTTCATAGGGGGAAGCTGATCCCAGATCTGTACCTAACAGGGGTGTTATGAATCTTATGTATAATGGTTCATAGGGGGAAGCTGATCCCAGATCTGAACCTAACAGGGGTGTTATGAATCTTATGTATAATGGTTCATAGGGGGAAGCTGATCCCAGATCTGTACCTAACAGGGGTGTTATGAATCTTATGTATAATGGTTCATAGGGGGAAGCTGATCCCAGATCTGAACCTAACAGGGGTGTTATGAATCTTATGTATAATGGTTCATAGGGGGAAGCTGATCCCAGATCTGAACCTAACAGGGGTGTTATGAATCTTATGTATAATGGTTCATAGGGGGAAGCTGATCCCAGATCTGAACCTAACAGGGGTGTTATGAATCTTATGTATAATGGTTCATAGGGGGAAGCTGATCCCAGATCTGAACCTAACAGGGGTGTTATGAATCTTATGTATAATGGTTCATAGGGGGAAGCTGATCCCAGATCTGAACCTAACAGGGGTGTTATGAATCTTATGTATAATGGTTCATAGGGGGAAGCTGATCCCAGATCTGAACCTAACAGGGGTGTTATGAATCTTATGTATAATGGTTCATAGGGGGAAGCTGATCCCAGATCTGAACCTAACAGGGGTGTTATGAATCTTATGTATAATGGTTCATAGGGGGAAGCTGATCCCAGATCTGAACCTAACAGGGGTGTTATGAATCTTATGTATAATGGTTCATAGGGGGAAGCTGATCCCAGATCTGAACCTAACAGGGGTGTTATGAATCTTATGTATAATGGTTCATAGGGGGAAGCTGATCCCAGATCTGAACCTAACAGGGGTGTTATGAATCTTATGTATAATGGTTCATAGGGGGAAGCTGATCCCAGATCTGAACCTAACAGGGGTGTTATGAATCTTATGTATAATGGTTCATAGGGGGAAGCTGATCCCAGATCTGAACCTAACAGGGGTGTTATGAATCTTATGTATAATGGTTCATAGGGGGAAGCTGATCCCAGATCTGAACCTAACAGGGGTGTTATGAATCTTATGTATAATGGTTCATAGGGGGAAGCTGATCCCAGATCTGAACCTAACAGGGGTGTTATGAATCTTATGTATAATGGTTCATAGGGGGAAGCTGATCCCAGATCTGAACCTAACAGGGGTGTTATGAATCTTATGTATAATGGTTCATAGGGGGAAGCTGATCCCAGATCTGAACCTAACAGGGGTGTTATGAATCTTATGTATAATGGTTCATAGGGGGAAGCTGATCCCAGATCTGAACCTAACAGGGGTGTTATGAATCTTATGTATAACAGGGGTGTTATGAATCTTATGTATAATGGTTCATAGGGGGAAGCTGATCCCAGATCTGAACCTAACAGGGGTGTTATGAATCTTATGTATAATGGTTCATAGGGGGAAGCTGATCCCAGATCTGAACCTAACAGGGGTGTTATGAATCTTATGTATAATGGTTCATAGGGGGAAGCTGATCCCAGATCTGAACCTAACAGGGGTGTTATGAATCTTATGTATAATGGTTCATAGGGGGAAGCTGATCCCAGATCTGAACCTAACAGGGGTGTTATGAATCTTATGTATAATGGTTCATAGGGGGAAGCTGATCCCAGATCTGTACCTAACAGGGGTGTTATGAATCTTATGTATAATGGTTCATAGGGGGAAGCTGATCCCAGATCTGAACCTAACAGGGGTGTTATGAATCTTATGTATAATGGTTCATAGGGGGAAGCTGATCCCAGATCTGAACCTAACAGGGGTGTTATGAATCTTATGTATAATGGTTCATAGGGGGAAGCTGATCCCAGATCTGAACCTAACAGGGGTGTTATGAATCTTATGTATAATGGTTCATAGGGGGAAGCTGATCCCAGATCTGAACCTAACAGGGGTGTTATGAATCTTATGTATAATGGTTCATAGGGGGAAGCTGATCCCAGATCTGAACCTAACAGGGGTGTTATGAATCTTATGTATAATGGTTCATAGGGGGAAGCTGATCCCAGATCTGAACCTAACAGGGGTGTTATGAATCTTATGTATAATGGTTCATAGGGGGAAGCTGATCCCAGATCTGAACCTAACAGGGGTGTTATGAATCTTATGTATAATGGTTCATAGGGGGAAGCTGATCCCAGATCTGAACCTAACAGGGGTGTTATGAATCTTATGTATAATGGTTCATAGGGGGAAGCTGATCCCAGATCTGAACCTAACAGGGGTGTTATGAATCTTATGTATAATGGTTCATAGGGGGAAGCTGATCCCAGATCTGAACCTAACAGGGGTGTTATGAATCTTATGTATAATGGTTCATAGGGGGAAGCTGATCCCAGATCTGAACCTAACAGGGGTGTTATGAATCTTATGTATAATGGTTCATAGGGGGAAGCTGATCCCAGATCTGAACCTAACAGGGGTGTTATGAATCTTATGTATAATGGTTCATAGGGGGAAGCTGATCCCAGATCTGAACCTAACAGGGGTGTTATGAATCTTATGTATAATGGTTCATAGGGGGAAGCTGATCCCAGATCTGTACCTAACAGGGGTGTTATGAATCTTATGTATAATGGTTCATAGGGGGAAGCTGATCCCAGATCTGAACCTAACAGGGGTGTTATGAATCTTATGTATAATGGTTCATAGGGGGAAGCTGATCCCAGATCTGAACCTAACAGGGGTGTTATGAATCTTATGTATAATGGTTCATAGGGGGAAGCTGATCCCAGATCTGAACCTAACAGGGGTGTTATGAATCTTATGTATAATGGTTCATAGGGGGAAGCTGATCCCAGATCTGAACCTAACAGGGGTGTTATGAATCTTACGTATAATGGTTCATAGGGGGAAGCTGATCCCAGATCTGAACCTAACAGGGGTGTTATGAATCTTATGTATAATGGTTCATAGGGGGAAGCTGATCCCAGATCTGAACCTAACAGGGGTGTTATGAATCTTATGTATAATGGTTCATAGGGGGAAGCTGATCCCAGATCTGAACCTAACAGGGGTGTTATGAATCTTATGTATAATGGTTCATAGGGGGAAGCTGATCCCAGATCTGAACCTAACAGGGGTGTTATGAATCTTATGTATAATGGTTCATAGGGGGAAGCTGATCCCAGATCTGAACCTAACAGGGGTGTTATGAATCTTATGTATAATGGTTCATAGGGGGAAGCTGATCCCAGATCTGAACCTAACAAGGGGTGTTATGAATCTTATGTATAATGGTTCATAGGGGGAAGCTGATCCCAGATCTGAACCTAACAAGGGGTGTTATGAATCTTATGTATAATGGTTCATAGGGGGAAGCTGATCCCAGATCTGAACCTAACAGGAAGTGATTTTAATTAATTAAACATGTAAAAAAAGGAAAAGCTCATAAAATAAATAGTTTCTACTTCCTGAATAATGTTTCTACTTCCTGAATTGACTGCCTTCAACCCCTTGTACCTCGGGGAAACATTTTAATGGCTGTCATTTCAATTCAACACCTCCATCTCTGCTGTCAGTCTCCTTCCTTCTGCAGACTACAGAACCATTTTAATGGCTGTCATTTCAATTCAACACCTCCATCTCTGCTGTCAGTCTCCTTCCTTCTGCAGACTACAGAACCATTTTAATGGCTGTCATTTCAATTCAACACCTCCATCTCTGCTGTCAGTCTCCTTCCTTCTGCAGACTACAGAACCATTTTAATGGCTGTCATTTCAATTCAACACCTCCATCTCTGCTGTCAGTCTCCTTCCTTCTGCAGACTACAGAACCATTTTAATGGCTGTCATTTCAATTCAACACCTCCATCTCTGCTGTCAGTCTCCTTCCTTCTGCAGACTACAGAACCATTTTAATGGCTGTCATTTCAATTCAACACCTCCATCTCTGCTGTCAGTCTCCTTCCTTCTGCAGACTACAGAACCATTTTAATGGCTATCATTTCAATTCAACACCTCCATCTCTGCTGTCAGTCTCCTTCCTTCTGCAGACTACAGAACCATTTTAATGGCTGTCATTTCAATTCAACACCTCCATCTCTGCTGTCAGTCTCCTTCCTTCTGCAGACTACAGAACCATTTTAATGGCTGTCATTTCAATTCAACACCTCCATCTCTGCTGTCAGTCTCCTTCCTTCTGCAGACTACAGAACCTGCTGGATTGAAATTCAAAAACAAGACCAATTGCAACCAATGGAAAAACAAAACCACAGAAACAAACTGTGTCCATTTCACGTTCTTGGAATTTATTTAGTTTCCCTTGTCATTGTGGATGCGTTTAAATGTCAACAAAGTTAAAATATGTTGCTTCCTGTCCTCCTGTAACCCAGATGGCATCTGGTTCTTGATTGGTTATTTTTGTTGTTGTTTCAAATGCAAAATAAGAATCAGGACTTTAGAATCTACTGGTTCTGGATAAATCAACTTCCTGTTATTGTTTTTAACTCCTCCCACCCATCTTGTATTCCATCCAATCAGAAGGCCTGTTTTACTAACTCGTCCCGCCCCCAGCCCGTCATCGGTCCTATCCCGAAGAGCTGTTTCACTTCTTAACAATCTGGATGACGTCCTCGTGCTCCATGATGTGTGTTAGCCCCACCCGCTGGGGGTCGAACTTGGTGCTGGTGCCCTGGAACACAACAGTCACAAAATGGAGTCATGAAAGAAAGATACAGCGTTTTATAACGCAGAGGGCAAACCCAACGTTGCTAGCACGGGGTGCTGCTAACTTACCCAGACCAGGGCGTACTTGAACTGGCTGGCTAACGTTCTGTGGATCCGATGGCACTGCAGGGAGAGAGAGGGGGAGACCGTCGTTAAGGCTTTAGCTCAAGGGTTAACACAGTCTGGTGCCGACCACCTGGGTTCAAAGCCAGGATTGTCAGTGTGTTCAAGCTCACCACATGTTCTACAGACGCTCCTCTCCTCATGATGATGGCGTCGCTGAAGTCAGGCCTCTCTGAAACAACAAGACCCACAATTCAACAGGACACACCAGGGGTTCTAACCACAGCGTGGGAGACGCCGAGGGTTCTACACACCGCGTGGGAGGCGCCGGGGGCTCTACACACCGCGTGGGAGGCGCCGGGGGCTCTACACACCGCGTGGGAGGCGCCGGGGGCTCTACACACCGCGTGGGAGGCGCCGGGGGTTCTACACACAGCGTGGGAGGCGCCGGGGGTTCTACCCACAGCGTGGGAGGCGCCGGGGGTTCTACCCACAGCGTGGGAGGCGCCGGGGGTTCTACCCACAGCGTGGGAGGCGGCGGGGGTTCTACACACAGCGTGGGAGGCGCCGGGGGTTCTACCCACAGCGTGGGAGGCGCCGGGGGTTCTACCCACATCGTGGGAGGCGCCGGGGGTTCTACCCACAGCGTGGGAGGCGCCGGGGGTTCTACCCACAGCGTGGGAGGCGCCGGGGGTTCTACCCACAGCGTGGGAGGCGCCGGGGGTTCAACACAGCGTGGGAGACACCGGGGGTTCAACACAGCGTGGGAGACACCGGGGGTTCAACACAGCGTGGGAGACACCGGGGGTTCAACACAGCGTGGGAGAGTGTGTGCACATTTGAGTGTGTATGTGTATGAGTGAGCTTGAGCCTGTGTCCATTTCTGAATTCTCCTACATCCTAAATAGTAGGCTGTTTAAGTATGAGAAAAAGTCAAATAGAATGCGACAATTTGAAACTCAGTCAGCCTATGACAACAGCTGATCAGTTAGATATGGGGAGGAGCTACCGACATCAACCAATAGCAGGCAACAACAAAATCGAACATGACGCATTCTCAGTATACGGGGGTTGGGGGGGGGGGGGGGGGGGGGGAGTGTGTGTGTGTGTACCTCCTCTCTTCTTTGTGTAAAGACAGATGAGCGCCAGGTATTCCCACAGCCTCTCTAACAGGAAGTCCAGGTTCAGCTTCATCCCACAGCTAACAGAGAGACACAGTCAGACAGACAAGAGACAGTCAGACAGACAAGAGACAGTCAGCAGACAAGAGACAGTCAGACAGACAAGAGACAGTCAGACAGACAAGAGACAGTCAGACAGACAAGAGACAGTCAGACAGACAAGAGACAGTCAGACAGACAAGAGACAGTCAGACAGACAAGAGACAGTCAGAGAGACAAGAGACAGTCAGAGAGAAGGACAGTCAGGCAGACAAGTCAGGCAGACAAGAGACAGTCAGGCAGACAAGAGACAGTCAGGCAGACAAGAGACAGTCAGGCAGACAAGAGACAGTCAGGCAGACAAGAGACAGTCAGGCAGACAAGAGGCCAGACAAGAGACAGTCAGGCAGACAAGAGACAGTCAGGCAGACAAGAGACAGTCAGGCAGACAAGAGACAGTCAGGCAGACAAGAGACAGTCAGGCAGACAAGAGACAGTCAGGCAGACAAGAGACAGTCAGGCAGACAAGAGACAGTCAGACAGACAAGAGACAGTCAGACAGAGAAGAGACAGTCAGACAGAGAAGAGACAGTCAGACAGAGAAGAGACAGTCAGACAGAGAGACAGTCAAACAGAGAAGAGACAGTCAGACAGAGAAGAGACAGTCAGACAGAGAAGAGACAGTCAGACAGAAGAGACAGTCAGACAGAGACAGAAGAGACAGTCAGACAGAGAAGAGACAGTCAGACAGAGAAGAGACAGTCAGACAGAGAAGCGACAGTCAGACAGAGAAGAGACAGTCAGACAGAAGAGACAGTCAGACAGAAGAGACAGTCAGACAGAGAAGAGACAGTCAGACAGACAGGGTAGTTTCTGACCTGATGACAACGCTGTGGGGTTCGTGGGCCAGTCTGTCCACCTCCTCTATAGAGATCTGATCCACCTTGTTGTACACCTACACACACCACTACATATTCATTGTGGACTGATACAGAACAGGTACGTATAAACATAGAGCTAGATCATAGATCAGGTACGCATGTATAAACATAGAGCTAGATCAGGTAGGTATTAACATAGAGCTAGATCATAGATCAGGTAGGTATAAACAGAGCTAGATCATAGATCAGGTAGGTATAAACATAGAGCTAGATCATAGATCAGGTACGCATGTATAAACATAGAGCTAGATCATAGATCAGGTACGCATGTATAAACATAGAGCTAGCTAGATCATAGATCAGGTACCTACATATTAACATAGAGCTAGATCATAGATCAGTTACGTATAAACAGAGCTAGATCATAGATCAGATACGTACGTATAAACAGGGCATGTAAACTCGGTTCCCAACAATGACGTCGATGAAGTCATCAGGAGTGCTGTCTTCTCGGAACAGAACCTCCGCATTGAAGATTTCTGAGGGGGATCGTTAAGGTATTGTGTCTGTAGTTAGTAGTGGTATTGTGTCTGTAGTTAGTAGTGGTATGGTGTCTGTAGTTAGTTAGTGGTATGGTGTCTGTAGTTAGTAGTGGTATGGTGTCTGTAGTTAGTAGTGGTATGGTGTCTGTAGTTAGTAGTGGTATGGTGTCTGTAGTTAGTAGTGGTATGGTGTCTGTAGTTAGTAGTGGTATGGTGTCTGTAGTTAGTAGTGGTATGGTGTCTGTAGTTAGTAGTGGTATGGTGTCTGTAGTTAGTAGTGGTATGGTGTCTGTAGTTAGTAGTGGTATGGTGTCTGTAGTTAGTAGTGGTATGGTGTCTGTAGTTAGTAGTGGTATGGTGTCTGTAGTTAGTAGTGGTATGGTGTCTGTAGTTAGTAGTGGTATGGTGTCTGTAGTTAGTAGTGGTATGGTGTCTGTAGTTAGTAGTGGTATGGTGTCGGTAGTTGATGTTGTGTCTGTGTTTAGTGGTGTCTGCAGTTAGTGGTATGTGTCTGTAGTTAGTAGTGGTATGGTGTCTGTAGTTAGTAGTGGTATGGTGTCTGCAGTTAGTGGTATGTGTCTGTAGTTAGTAGTGGTATGGTGTCTGGTTAGTGGTATGGCGTCTGTAGTTAGTAGTGGTATGGTGTCTGTAGTTAGTGGTATGGTGTCTGCAGTTAGTGGTATTTTGTTTGTAGTTAGTAGTGGTATTGTGTCTGTAGTTAGTAGTGGTATTGTGTCTGTAGTTAGATAGTGGTATTGCGTCTGTAGTTGATGATGTTGTGTCTGTGTTTAGTGGCGTCTGTAGTTAGTGGTGTCTGTAGTTAGTAGTGGTATGGTGTCTGTAGTTAGTTAGTGGTATGGTGTCTGGAGTTAGTAGTGGTATGGTGTCTGTAGTTAGTAGTGGTATGGCGTCTATAGTTAGTGGTATTGCGTCTGTAGTTAGTGGTATTGTGTCTGTAGTTGGTAGTGGTATTGTGTCTGTAGTTGGTAGTGGTATTGTGTCTGTAGTTGGTAGTGGTATTGTGTCTGTAGTTGGTAGTGGTATTGTGTCTGTAGTTGGTAGTGGTATTGTGTCTGTAGTTGGTAGTGGTATGGTGTCTGTAGTTGGTAGTGGTATGGTGTCTGTAGTTGGTAGTGGTATTGTGTCTGTAGTTGGTAGTGGTATTGTGTCTGTAGTTGGTAGTGGTATTGTGTCTGTAGTTGGTAGTGGTATTGTGTCTGTAGTTGGTAGTGGTATTGTGTCTGTAGTTGGTAGTGGTATTGTGTCTGTAGTTGGTAGTGGTATTGTGTCTGTAGTTGGTAGTGGTATTGTGTCTGTAGTTGGTAGTGGTATTGTGTCTGTAGTTGGTAGTGGTATTGTGTCTGTAGTTGGTAGTGGTATTGTGTCTGTAGTTGGTAGTGGTATTGTGTCTGTAGTTGGTAGTGGTATTGTGTCTGTAGTTGGTAGTGGTATTGTGTCTGTAGTTGGTAGTGGTATTGTGTCTGTAGCTAGTAGTGGTATTGTGTCTGTAGTTAGTGGTATTGTGTCTGTAGTTAGTGGTATTGTGTCTGTAGTTAGTGGTATTGTGTCTGTAGTTAGTGGTATTGTGTCTGTAGTTAGTAGTGGTACGGTGTCTGTAGTTAGTAGTGGTATTGTGTCTGTAGTTGGTGAGGTTGTGTCTGTGGTTAGTGGTATGGCGTCTATAGTTAGTGGTATGGTGTCTGTAGTTAGTAGTGGTATTGCGTCTGTAGTTGGTGATGCTGTGTCTGTGGTTAGTGGTGTCTGTAGTTAGTGCTGGTATTGTGTGTGGTTGGTGGCATCGTGTCTGTAGTTGGTGGTATTGTGTCTGTAGTCAGGCGTCTGTAGTTGGTATGGTGTCTGTAGTTGGTGGTATTGTGTCCGTAGTCAGTGGTGTCTGTAGTTAGTGGTGTCTGTATCTAGTGGTGTCTGTATCTAGTGGTGTCTGTAGGTAGTGGTGTCTGTAGGTAGTGATATTGTGTCTGTAGTCAGGCGTCTGTAGTTGGTATGGTGTCTGTATCTAGTGGTGTCTGTATCTAGTGGTGTCTGTATCTAGTGGTGTCTGTATCTAGTGGTGTCTGTATCTAGTGGTGTCTGTATCTAGTGGTGTCTAGTTAGTAGTGTCTGTATCTAGTGGTGTCTGTATCTAGTGGTGTCTGTATCTAGTGGTGTCTGTATCTAGTGGTGTCTGTATCTAGTGGTGTCTGTATCTAGTGGTGTCTGTATCTAGTGGTGTCTGTAGGTAGTAGTGTCTGTATCTAGTGGTGTCTGTGTCTAGTGGTGTCTGTATCTAGTGGTGTCTGTAGGTAGTGGTGTCTGTATCTAGTGGTGTCTGTAGGTAGTGGTGTCTAGGTAGTGGTGTCTAGGTAGTGGTGTCTGTAGGTAGTGGTGTCTGTATCTAGTGGTGTCTGTAGGTAGTGGTGTCTGTAGGTAGCAGTGTCTGTAGGTAGTGGTGTCTGTAGGTAGTGGTGTCTGTAGGTAGTGGTGTCTGTATCTAGTGGTGTCTGTAGGTAGTGGTGTCTGTAGGTAGTGGTGTCTGTAGGTAGTGGTGTCTGTAGGTAGTGGTGTCTGTATCTAGTGGTGTCTGTATCTAGTGGTGTCTGTAGGTAGTGGTGTCTGTATCTAGTGGTGTCTGTAGGTAGTGGTGTCTGTAGGTAGTGGTGTATCTAGGTAGTGGTGTCTGTAGGTAGTGGTGTCTGTAGGTAGTGGTGTCTGTAGGTAGTGGTGTCTGTATCTAGTGGTGTCTGTATCTAGTGGTGTCTGTATCTAGTGGTGTCTGTAGGTAGTGGTGTCTGTAGGTAGTGGTGTCTGTAGGTAGTGGTGTCTGTAGGTAGTGGTGTCTGTAGGTACTGGTGTCTGTATCTAGTGGTGTCTGTATCTAGTGGTGTCTGTAGGTAGTGGTGTCTGTAGGTAGTGGTGTCTGTAGGTAGTGGTGTCTGTAGGTAGTGGTGTCTGTATCTAGTGGTGTCTGTATCTAGTGGTGTCTGTATCTAGTGGTGTCTGTAGGTAGTGGTGTCTGTATCTAGTGGTGTCTGTATCTAGTGGTGTCTGTAGGTAGTGGTGTCCTGTATCTAGTGGTGTCTGTAGGTAGTGGTGTCTGTATCTAGTGGTGTCTGTAGGTAGTGGTGTCTGTATCTAGTGGTGTCTGTAGGTAGTGGTGTCTGTAGGTAGTGGTGTCTGTAGGTAGTGGTGTCTGTATCTAGTGGTGTCTGTAGGTAGTGGTGTCTGTATGTCAGAAGGATACTGTATTCGTGGAGGATAAGCTGGACCAGTTTCTCAGAACACATCGTCAGAGGAACCATGGAGTTATAGGACAAACCCCCTCCTTTCTTGGGCTGAACACAAACACACAGTTGTCACATTACTACAGACCAGCATCATACACGTTGTTGAATACTACCATCATACACATGTTGTTGAATACTACCATCATACACATGTTGTTGAATACTACCATCATACACATGTTGTTGAATACTACCATCATACACATGTTGTTGAATACTACCATCATACACATGTTGTTGAATACTACCATCATACACATGTTGTTGAATACTACCATCATACACATGTTGTTGAATACTACCATCAAACACATGTTGAATACTACCATCAAACACATGTTGAATACTACCATCATACACATGTTGTTGAATACTACCATCATACACATGTTGTTGAATACTACCATCAAACACATGTTGTTGAATACTACCATCAAACACATGGTGTTGAATACTACCATCAAACACATGTTGAATACTACCATCATACACATGTTGAATACTACCATCATACACATGTTGTTGAATACTACCATCATACACATGTTGAATACTACCATCATACACATGTTGAATACTACCATCATACACATGTTGAATACTACCATCATACACATGTTGTTGAATACTACCATCATACACATGTTGTTGAATACTACCATCATACACATGTTGTTGAATACTACCATCAAACACATGTTGTTGAATACTACCATCAAACACATGTTGAATACTACCATCATACACATGTTGTTGAATACTACCATCATACACATGTTGTTGAATACTACCATCAAACACATGTTGTTGAATACTACCATCATACACATGTTGTTGAATACTACCATCATACACATGTTGAATACTACCATCATACACATGTTGTTGAATACTACCATCATACACATGTTGAATACTACCATCAAACACATGTTGAATACTACCATCATACACATGTTGTTGAATACTACCATCATACACATGTTGTTGAATACTACCATCATACACATGTTGTTGAATACTACCATCATACACATGTTGAATACTACCATCATACACATGTTGAATACTACCATCAAACACATGTTGAATACTACCATCAAACACATGTTGAATACTACCATCAAACACATGTTGTTGAATACTACCATCAAACACATGTTGTTGAATACTACCATCATACACATGTTGAATACTACCATCAAACACATGTTGAATACTACCATCATACACATGTTGTTGAATACTACCATCAAACACATGTTGTTGAATACTACCATCAAACACATGTTGAATACTACCATCAAACACATGTTGAATACTACCATCAAACACATGTTGTTGAATACTACCATCATACACATGTTGTTGAATACTACCATCATACACATGTTGTTGAATACTACCATCAAACACATGTTGAATACTACCATCAAACACATGTTGAATACTACCATCATACACATGTTGAATACTACCATCAAACACATGTTGAATACTACCATCATACACATGTTGAATACTACCATCATACACATGTGGAATACTACCATCAAACACATGTTGAATACTACCATCATACACATGTTGAATACTACCATCATACACATGTTGAATACTACCATCAAACACATGTTGAATACTACCATCAAACACATGTTGAATACTACACATGTTGAATACTACCATCAACACATGTTGAATACTACCATCATACACATGTTGAATACTACCATCATAACACATGTTGAATACTACCATCAAACACATGTTGAATACTACCATCAAACACATGTTGAATACTACCATCAAACACATGTTGAATACTACCATCAAACACATGTTGAATACTACCATCAAACACATGTTGAATACTACCATCATACACATGTTGAATACTACCATCAAACACATGTTGAATACTACCATCATACACATGTTGAAATACTACCATCATACACATGTTGAATACTACCATCAAACACATGTTGAATACTACCATCATACACATGTTGAATACTACCATCATACACATGTTGTTGAATACACCATCACACACATGTTGTTGAATACTACCATCAAACACATGTTGAATACTACCATCATACACATGTTGAATACTACCATCATACACATGTTGAATACTACCATCAAACACATGTTGAATACTACCATCAAACACATGTTGAATACTACCATCAAACACATGTTGAATACTACATCAAACACATGTTGAATACTACCATCATACACATGTTGAATACTACCATCATACACATGTTGAATACTACCATCAAACACATGTTGAATACTACCATCAAACACATGTTGAATACTACCATCAAACACATGTTGAATACTACCATCATACACATGTTGAATACTACCATCAAACACATGTTGAATACTACCATCAAACACATGTTGAATACTACCATCATACACATGTTGAATACTACCATCAAACACATGTTGAATACTACCATCATACACATGTTGAATACTACCATCATACACATGTTGAATACTACCATCAAACACATGTTGAATACTACCATCAAACACATGTTGAATACTACCATCAAACACATGTTGAATACTACCATCATACACATGTTGAATACTACCATCAAACACATGTTGAATACTACCATCAAACACATGTTGAATACTACCATCATACACATGTTGAATACTACCATCAAACACATGTTGAATACTACCATCAAACACATGTTGAATACTACCATCAAACACATGTTGTTGAATACTACCATCAAACACATGTTGTTGAATACTACCATCATACACATGTTGAATACTACCATCAAACACATGTTGAATACTACCATCATACACATGTTGTTGAATACTACCATCAAACACATGTTGTTGAATACTACCATCAAACACATGTTGAATACTACCATCAAACACATGTTGAATACTACCATCAAACACATGTTGTTGAATACTACCATCATACACATGTTGAATACTACCATCAAACACATGTTGTTGAATACTACCATCATACACATGTTGAATACTACCATCATACACATGTTGAATACTACCATCATACACATGTTGAATACTACCATCAAACACATGTTGAATACTACCATCAAACACATGTTGAATACTACCATCATACACATGTTGAATACTACCATCAAACACGTTGAATACTACCATCATACACATGTTGAATACTACCATCAAACACATGTTGTTGAATACTACCATCATACACATGTTGTTGAATACTACCATCAAACACATGTTGAATACTACCATCATACACATGTTGAATACTACCATCAAACACATGTTGAATACTACCATCAAACACATGTTGAATACTACCATCATACACATGTTGAATACTACCATCATACACATGTTGAATACTACCATCAAACACATGTTGTTGAATACTACCATCATACACATGTTGTTGAATACTACCATCATACACATGTTGTTGAATACTACCATCAAACACATGTTGTTGAATACTACCATCATACACATGTTGTTGAATACTACCATCATACACATGTTGTTGAATACTACCATCATACACATGTTGAATACTACCATCAAACACATGTTGAATACTACCATCATACACATGTTGTTGAATACTACCATCATACACATGTTGTTGAATACTACCATCATACACATGTTGTTGAATACTACCATCATACACATGTTGTTGAATACTACCATCATACACATGTTGTTGAATACTACCATCATACACATGTTGAATACTACCATCATACACATGTTGAATACTACCATCAAACACATGTTGAATACTACCATCAAACACATGTTGAATACTACCATCATACACATGTTGAATACTACCATCATACACATGTTGAATACTACCATCAAACACGCACCTTCTGGGAAGGCTTTCCACTAGATGTTGGAACATTGCTGCTATAACAGCCTCCACTCTTCTGGGAAGGCTTTCCACTAGATGTTGGAACATTGCTGCTATAACAGCCTCTACTCTTCTGGGAAGGCTTTCCACTAGATGTTGGAACATTGCTGCTATAACAGCCTCCTCTCTTCTGGGAAGGCTGTCCACTAGATGTAGGAACATTGCTGCTATAACAGCCTCCACTCTTCTGGGAAGGCTTTCCACTAGATGTTGGAACATTGCTGCTATAACAGCCTCCACTCTTCTGGGAAGGCTTTCCACTAGATGTTGGAACATGGCTGCTATAACAGCCTCCACTCTTCTGGGAAGGCTTTCCACTCGATGTTGGAACATTGCTGCTATAACAGCCTCGACTCTTCTGGGAAGGCTTTCCACTAGATGTTGGAACATTGCTGCAGGGACTTTCTTCCATTCAGCCATGAGCATTAGTGCGGTCGGTCTGATGTTGGGGGTGATTAGGCTCGCAGTCGGTGTTCCAATTCATCCCGAAGGTGTTAGATGGGGTTGAGGTCAGGGCTCTTTGCAGGCCAGTCAAGTTCTTCCACGCAGATCGACAAACTGTTTTTGTATGGACCTCGCTTCGTGCACGCTGAAACAGGAAAGGGCCTTCTCCAAACTGTCGCCACAAAGTTGACAGCACAGAATAGTCTAGAATGTCATTGTATGCTGTAGCGTTAAGATTTTCCTTCACTGGAACTAAGGGGCCCGCACCATGAAAAACAGACCATTATTCCTCCTCCACCAAACTTTACAGTTGGCACTATGTAGTCGGGCAGGAAGCGTTCTCCTGGATTACGCCAAACCCAGATTCGTCCATCGGACTGACAGATGGTTAAGTGTGATTCATCACTCCAGAGAACGTGTTTCCACTGCTCCAGAGTCCAATGGCAGCGAGCTTTACATCACTCCAGTTGACGCTAGGTTGACACCACTCCAGCCCAAACTTGGTTTACACCACTCCAGTCAACGCTTGACATTGAGCATGGTGATCTTAGGCTTGTGTGCGGCTGCTCGGCCATGGAAACCCATTTCACGAAGCTCCCGACTAACAGTTATTGTGCTGATGTCCATTCTGTGAGCTTGTGTGGCCTACCACTTCGCAGCTGAGCCGTTGTTGCTTCTTGACGTTTCCACTTCACAATAACAGAGCTTACAGTTGACCGGGGCAGCTCTAGCAGGACAGAAATTTGATGAACTGACTTGTTGGAAAGGTGGCATCCTGACAGTGCCACGTTGAAAATCACTGAGCTCTTCAGTAAGGCCATTCTACTGCCTATGTTTGTCTATGGAGATTGCATGGCTGTGTGCTGGATTCGATCCACTTATCAGCAGCGGGCTGAAATAGAACCCACTAATTAGAAGGGTGTCCACATAGATATATACTCCCGAGTGGAGCAGCGGTCTGACACACAGCATCTCAGTGCAAGAGGCGTCACTGCAGTCCTTGGTTCGAAACCAGGCTGTTTCACATCCGGCCGTGATCGGAAGTCTCATAGGGCGGTGCACAGCGGCGTCCTGGTTTGGCCAGGGTAGGCCGTCATTGGGAGTCTCATAGGGCGGTGCACAGCGTCGTCCTGGTCTGGCCAGGGTAGGCCGTCATTGGGAGTCTCATAGGGCGGTGCACAGCGTCCTGGTTTGGCCAGGGTAGGCCGTCATTGGGAGTCTCATAGGGCGGTGCACAGCGTCGTCCTGGTTTGGCCAGGGTAGGCCGTCATTGGGAGTCTCATAGGGTGGTGCACAGCGTCGTCCTGGTTTGGCCAGGGTAAGCCGTCATTGTAATGAAGAATTTGTCCTTAAATGACTTGTTAAATAAAAGGTTAAATGTCAAATATATAAAATAATGTGATGGAGAAACTGACCTTAAAGTAGATGTTGGGTTTGGAGCGGTTGAGTCTGATGCCGACGGACTCCAACTCCTTCTCCAGGAGTTTCCTGAGGAGACAGAACACACTAACTAACTAACCAACCAACCTGGGGAGACAGACAGAACACACTAACTAACTAACCAACCAACCTGGGGAGACAGACAGAACACACTAACTAACCAACCAACCTGGGGAGACAGACAGAACACACTAACTAACCAACCAACCTGGGGAGACAGACAGAACACACTAACTAACCAACCAACCTGGGGAGACAGACAGAACACACTAACTAACCAACCAACCTGGGGAGACAGACAGAACATACTAACTAACTAACCTGGGGAGACAGACAGAACATACTAACTAACCAACCTGGGGAGACAGACAGAACACACTAACTAACCAACCAACCAACCTGGGGAGACAGACAGAACATACTAACTAACTAACCTGGGGAGACAGACAGAACATACTAACTAACTAACCTGGGGAGACAGACAGAACATACTAACTAACTAACCTGGGGAGACAGACAGAACATACTAACTAACTAACCTGGGGAGACAGACAGAACACACTAACTAACTAACTAACCTGGGGAGACAGACAGAACACACTAACTAACTAACCTGGGGAGACAGACAGAACACACTAACTAACTAACCTGGGGAGACAGACAGAACACACTAACTAACTAACCAGCTGGGACAGACTGAACAGTACAGGGAAACACACACTAGACGGTTTAGCAGTAACTAACTAGCTGCTAGTACTAAGAACAGAACACACTAACTAACCAGCTGGGACAGACAGAACACACTAACTAACTAACCAGGTGGGACAGACTGAACACACTAACTAACTAACCAGCTGGGACAGACTGAACACACTAACTAACTAACCAGCTGGGACAGACAGAACACACTAACTAACCAGCTGGGACAGACTGAACAGTACAGGGAAACACACACTAGACGGTTTAGCAGTAACTAACTAGCTGCTAGTACTAAGAACAGAACACACTAACTAACTAACCAGCTGGGACAGACAGAACACACTAACTAACTAACCAGCTGGGACAGACAGAACACACTAACTAACCAACCAGCTGGGACAGACAGAACACACTAACTAACCAACCAGCTGGGACAGACAGAACACACTAACCAACCAACCAGCTGGGACAGACAGAACACACTAACTAACTAACCAGCTGGGACAGACAGAACACACTAACTAACTAACCAGCTGGGACAGACAGAACACACTAACTAACTAACCAGCTGGGACAGACAGAACACACTAACTAACTAGCTGGGACAGACGGAACACACTAACCAACCAGCGGGGACAGACTGAACACACTAACCAACCAGCTGGGACAGACTGAACAGTACAGGAAAAACACACTAGACGGTTTAGCAGTAACTAACTAGCTGCTAGTACTAAGAACAGAACACACACCTCTGTACGTCTCCCTTGGTGGCGTCCAGCATCATGATGACCACGTCTGCTGTCCTGGCAACAGCAATGACCTGCCGACCTCGACCCTTACCTACGAAACACACACACAGGTCAGAGGTCACCAAATCACAACAAAGAGTTCAAATCATCATCCAATCATAAAAGGCCTCTATATTAATAGTTCAGAGATAACACAGTGCTCTATATTAATAGCTCAGAGATAACACAGTGCTCTACATGAATAGCTCAGAGATAACACAGTGCTCTATATTAATAGCTCAGAGATAACACAGTGCTCTACATTAATAGCTCAGAGATAACACAGTGCTCTATAACACAGTGCTCTATATTAATAGCTCAGAGATAACACAGTGCTCTATATTAATAGCTCAGAGATAACACAGTGCTCTATATTAATAGCTCAGAGATAACACAGTGCTCTATAACACAGTGCTCTATATTAATAGCTCAGAGATAACACAGTGCTCTATATTAATAGCTCAGAGATAACACAGTGCTCTATATTAATAGCTCAGAGATAACACAGTGCTCTATATTAATAGCTCAGAGATAACACAGTGCTCTATATTAATAGCTCAGAGATAACACAGTGCTCTATATTAATAGCTCAGAGATAACACAGTGCTCTATATTAATAGCTCAGAGATAACACAGTGCTCTATAACACAGTGCTCTATATTAATAGCTCAGAGATAACACAGTGCTCTATATTAATAGCTCAGAGATAACACAGTGCTCTATATTAATAGCTCAGAGATAACACAGTGCTCTATATTAATAGCTCAGAGATAACACAGTGCTCTATATTAATAGCTCAGAGATAACACAGTGCTCTACATGAATAGCTCAGAGATAACACAGTGCTCTACATGAATAGCTCAGAGATAACACAGTGCTCTATATTTATAGCTCAGAGATAACACAATGCTCTATATTAATAGCTCAGAGATAACACAGTGCTCTACATGAATAGCTCAGAGATAACACAGTGCTCTATATTAATAGCTCAGAGATAACACAGTGCTCTATATTAATAGCTCAGAGATAACACAGTGCTCTATATTAATAGCTCAGAGATAACACAGTGCTCTATATTAATAGCTCAGAGATAACACAGTGCTCTATAACACGGTGCTCTATATTAACAGCTCAGAGATAACACAGTGCTCTATAACACAGTGCTCTATATTAATAGCTCAGAGATAACACAGTGCTCTATAACACGGTGCTCTATATTAATAGCTCAGAGATAACACAGTGCTCTATATTAATAGCTCAGAGATAACACAGTGCTCCATATTAACAGCTCAGAGATAACACAGTGCTCTATAACACAGTGCTCTATATTAATAGCTCAGAGATAACAGTACTCTATAACACAGTGCTCTATATTAATAGCTCAGAGATAACACAATGCTCTATATTAATAGCTCAGAGATAACACAGTGCTCTATATTAATAGGTCAGAGATAAGTGCTCTATAACACAGTGCTCTATATTACTAGCTCAGAGATAACACAGTGCTCTATATTAATAGCTCAGAGATAACACAGTGCTCTACATTAATAGCGCAGAAATAACACAGTGCTCTACATGAATAGCTCAGAGATAACACAGTGCTCTACATGAATAGCTCAGAGATAACACAGAGCTCTATATTAATAGCTCAGAGATAACACAGTGCTCTATATTAATAGCTCGGAGATAACACAGTGCTCTATATTAATAGCTCGGAGATAACACGGTGCTCTATATTAATAGCTCAGAGATAACACAGTGCTCTATATTAATAGCTCAGAGATAACACAGTGCTCTATATTAATAGCTCAGAGATAACACAGTGCTCTATAACACAGTGCTCTATATTAATAGCTCAGAGATAACACAGTGCTCTACATGAATAGCTCAGAGATAACACAGTGCTCTATATTAATAGCTCAGATAACACAGTGCTCTACATTAATAGCTCAGAGATAACACAGTGCTCTATATTAATAGCTCAGAGATAACACAGTGCTCTACATTAATAGCTCAGAGATAACACAGTGCTCTATATTAATAGCTCAGAGATAACACAGTGCTCTATATTAACAGCTCAGAGATAACACAGTGCTCTATAACACGGTGCTCTATATTAATAGCTCAGAGATAACACAGTGCTCTATATTAATAGCTCAGAGATAACACAGTGTTCTACATGAATAGCTCAGAGATAACACAGTGCTCTATATTAATAGCTCAGAGATAACACAGTGCTCTATATTACTAGCTCAGAGATAACAGTGCTCTATAACACAGTGCTCTATATTAATAGCTCAGAGATAACAGTGCTCTATAACACAGTGCTCTATATTAATAGCTCAGAGATAACACAGTGCTCTATAACACAGTGCTCTACATTAATAGCTCAGAGATAACACAGTGCTCTATATTAATAGCTCAGAGATAACACAGTGCTCTATATTAATAGCTCAGAGATAACACAGTGCTCTACATTAATAGCTCAGAGATAACACAGTGCTCTACATTAATAGCTCAGAGATAACACAGTGCTCTATAACACAGTGCTCTATATTAATAGCTCAGAGATAACACAGTACCACCAGGGGAGCGTTCAGCAGGACGCACTGTGTTAGAACGTTCAGATAGATAGAAATACGTTATGTAGAACAAACATGCCTCTCAGACATGTACACCAAGGCTCAACTTGTGTCATCTGTATCTGCAACGTTCAACACCGTTTGGCTACTGAACGCGGCAGCAACCCCCTCTACAGTAGACAACCATCACGGTAACCAGTTACTGTACCTTGGGAAGCTCCTTCTATGATTCCTGGCAGATCCAGCAGCTGGATGTTGGCTCCATTATACTGCAGGACAACAGGATGGGTTATTATACACTACTGTCAGCTGGATGTTGGCTCCATTATACTGCAGGATGGGTTATTATACACTACTGTCAGCTGGATGTTGGCTCCATTATACTGCAGGATGGGTCATTATACACTACTGTCAGCTGGATGTTGGCTCCATTATACTGCAGGACAACAGGATGGGTCATTATACACTACTGTCAGCTGGATGTTGGCTCCATTATACTGCAGGACAACAGGATGGGTTATTATACACTACTGTCAGCTGGATGTTGGCTCCATTATACTGCAGGATGGGTTATTATACACTACTGTCAGCTGGATGTTGGCTCCATTATACTGCAGGATGGGTCATTATACACTACTGTCAGCTGGATGTTGGTTCCATTATACTGCAGGACAACAGGATGGGTCATTATACACTACTGTCAGCTGGATGTTGGCTCCATTATACTGCAGGATGGGTCATTATACACTACTGTCAGCTGGATGTTGGCTCCATTATACTGCAGGATGGGTTATTATACACTACTGTCAGCTGGATGTTGGCTCCATTATACTGCAGGATGGGTTATTATACACTACTGTCAGCTGGATGTTGGTTCCATTATACTGCAGGACAACAGGATGGGTCATTATACACTACTGTCAGCTGGATGTTGGCTCCATTATACTGCAGGATGGGTCATTATACACTACTGTCAGCTGGATGTTGGCTCCATTATACTGCAGGACAACAGGATGGGTTATTATACACTACTGTCAGCTGGATGTTGGCTCCATTATACTGCAGGATGGGTCATTATACACTACTGTCAGCTGGATGTTGGCTCCATTATACTGCAGGATGGGTTATTATACACTACTGTCAGCTGGATGTTGGCTCCATTATACTGCAGGACAACAGGATGGGTTATTATACACTACTGTCAGCTGGATGTTGGCTCCATTATACTGCAGGACAACAGGATGGGTTATTATACACTACTGTCAGCTGGATGTTGGCTCCATTATACTGCAGGACAACAGGATGGGTTAATATACACTACTGTCAGCTGGATGTTGGCTCCATTATACTGCAGGACAACAGGATGGGTTATTATACACTACTGTCAGCTGGATGTTGGCTCCATTATACTGCAGGACAACAGGATGGGTCATTATACACTACTGTCAGCTGGATGTTGGCTCCATTATACTGCAGGATGGGTCATTATAAACTACTGTCAGCTGGATGTTGGCTCCATTATACTGCAGGACAACAGGATGGGTCATTATACACTACTGTCAGCTGGATGTTGGCTCCATTATACTGCAGGACAACAGGATGGGTTATTATACACTACTGTCAGCTGGATGTTGGCTCCATTATACTGCAGGATGGGTCATTATACACTACTGTCAGCTGGATGTTGGCTCCATTATACTGCAGGATGGGTTATTATACACTACTGTCAGCTGGATGTTGGCTCCATTATACTGCAGGATGGGTTATTATACACTACTGTCAGCTGGATGTTGGCTCCATTATACTGCAGGACAACAGGATGGGTTATTATACACTACTGTCAGCTGGATGTTGGCTCCATTATACTGCAGGACAACAGGATGGGTTATTATACACTACTGTCAGCTGGATGTTGGCTCCATTATACTGCAGGACAACAGGATGGGTTAATATACACTACTGTCAGCTGGATGTTGGCTCCATTATACTGCAGGACAACAGGATGGGTTATTATACACTACTGTCAGCTGGATGTTGGCTCCATTATACTGCAGGACAACAGGATGGGTCATTATACACTACTGTCAGCTGGATGTTGGCTCCATTATACTGCAGGATGGGTCATTATACACTACTGTCAGCTGGATGTTGGCTCCATTATACTGCAGGACAACAGGATGGGTCATTATACACTACTGTCAGCTGGATGTTGGCTCCATTATACTGCAGGACAACAGGATGGGTTATTATACACTACTGTCAGCTGGATGTTGGCTCCATTATACTGCAGGACAACAGGATGGGTTATTATCCACTACTGTCAGCTGGATGTTGGCTCCATTATACTGCAGGACAACAGGATGGGTTATTATACACTACTGTCAGCTGGATGTTGGCTCCATTATACTGCAGGACAACAGGATGGGTTATTATCCACTACTGTCAGCTGGATGTTGGCTCCATTATACTGCAGGATGGGTTATTATACACTACTGTCAGCTGGATGTTGGCTCCACTATACTGCAGGACAACAGGATGGGTTATTATACACTACTGTCAGCTGGATGTTGGCTCCATTATACTGCAGGATGGGTTATTATACACTACTGTCAGCTGGATGTTGGCTCCATTATACTGCAGGACAACAGGATGGGTTATTATCCACTACTGTCAACTGGATGTTGGCTCCATTATACTGCAGGATGGGTTATTATACACTACTGTCAGCTGGATGTTGGCTCCATTATACTGCAGGATGGGGTTATTATACACTACTGTCAGCTGGATGTTGGCTCCATTATACTGCAGGATGGGTCATTATACACTACTGTCAGCTGGATGTTGGCTCCATTATACTGCAGGATGGGTCATTATACCCTACTGTCAGCTGGATGTTGGCTCCATTATACTGCAGGACAACAGGATGGGTCATTATACACTACTGTCAGCTGGATGTTGGCTCCATTATACTGCAGGATGGGTCATTATACACTACTGTCAGCTGGATGTTGGCTCCATTATACTGCAGGATGGGGTTATTATACACTACTGTCAGCTGGATGTTGGCTCCATTATACTGCAGGATGGGTTATTATACACTACTGTCAGCTGGATGTTGGCTCCATTATACTGCAGGACAACAGGATGGGTTATTATACACTACTGTCAGCTGGATGTTGGCTCCATTATACTGCAGGACAACAGGATGGGTTATTATACACTACTGTCAGCTGGATGTTGGCTCCATTATACTGCAGGACAACAGGATGGGTTATTATACACTACTGTCAGCTGGATGTTGGCTCCATTATACTGCAGGACAACAGGATGGGTCATTATACACTACTGTCAGCTGGATGTTGGCTCCATTATACTGCAGGATGGGTCATTATACACTACTGTTAGCTGGATGTTGGCTCCATTATACTGCAGGACAACAGGATGGGTTATTATACACTACTGTCAGCTGGATGTTGGCTCCATTATACTGTAGGACAACAGGATGGGTTAATATACACTACTCTCCGCTGGATGTTGGCTCCATTATACTGCAGGACAACAGGATGGGTCATTATACACTACTGTCAGCTGGATGTTGGCTCCATTATACTGCAGGATGGGTCATTATACACTACTGTCAGCTGGATGTTGGCTCCATTATACTGCAGGACAACAGGATGGGTTATTATACACTACTGTCAGCTGGATGTTGGCTCCATTATACTGCAGGACAACAGGATGGGTCATTATACACTACTGTCAGCTGGATGTTGGCTCCATTATACTGCAGGACAACAGGATGGGTTATTATACACTACTATCAGCTGGATGTTGGCTCCATTATACTGCAGGACAACAGGATGGGTTATTATACACTACTGTCAGCTGGATGTTGGCTCCATTATACTGCAGGACAACAGGATGGGTTATTATACACTACTGTCAGCTGGATGTTGGCTCCATTATACTGCAGGATGGGTTATTATACACTACTGTCAGCTGGATGTTGGCTCCATTATACTGCAGGATGGGTTATTATACACTACTGTCAGCTGGATGTTGGCTCCATTATACTGCAGGATGGGGTTATTATACACTACTGTCAGCTGGATGTTGGCTCCATTATACTGCAGGATGGGGTTATTATACACTACTGTCAGCTGGATGTTGGCTCCATTATACTGCAGGACAACAGGATGGGTTATTATACACTACTGTCAGCTGGATGTTGGCTCCATTATACTGCAGGACAACAGGATGGGTTATTATACACTACTGTCAGCTGGATGTTGGCTCCATTATACTGCAGGACAACAGGATGGGTTATTATACACTACTGTCAGCTGGATGTTGGCTCCATTATACTGCAGGACAACAGGATGGGTTATTATACACTACTGTCAGCTGGATGTTGGCTCCATTATACTGCAGGACAACAGGATGGGTCATTATACACTACTGTCAGCTGGATGTTGGCTCCATTATACTGCAGGACAACAGGATGGGTTATTATACACTACTGTCAGCTGGATGTTGGCTCCATTATACTGCAGGATGGGTCATTATACACTACTGTCAGCTGGATGTTGGCTCCATTATACTGCAGGACAACAGGATGGGTATTATACACTACTGTCAGCTGGATGTTGGCTCCATTATACTGCAGGACAACAGGATGGGTTAATATACACTACTGTCAGCTGGATGTTGGCTCCATTATACTGCAGGACAACAGGATGGGTCATTATACACTACTGTCAGCTGGATGTTGGCTCCATTATACTGCAGGACAACAGGATGGGTTATTATACACTACTGTCAGCTGGATGTTGGCTCCATTATACTGCAGGACAACAGGATGGGTTATTATACACTACTGTCAGCTGGATGTTGGCTCCATTATACTGCAGGATGGGTTATTATACACTACTGTCAGCTGGATGTTGGCTCCATTATACTGCAGGACAACAGGATGGGTTATTATACACTACTGTCAGCTGGATGTTGGCTCCATTATACTGCAGGACAACAGGATGGGTTATTATACACTACTGTCAGCTGGATGTTGGCTCCATTATACTGCAGGATGGGTCATTATACACTACTGTCAGCTGGATGTTGGCTCCATTATACTGCAGGACAACAGGATGGGTTATTATACACTACTGTCAGCTGGATGTTGGCTCCATTATACTGCAGGATGGTTTATTATACACTACTGTCAGCTGGATGTTGGCTCCATTATACTGCAGGACAACAGGATGGGTTATTATACACTACTGTCAGCTGGATGTTGGCTCCATTATACTGCAGGATGGGTCATTATACACTACTGTCAGCTGGATGTTGGCTCCATTATACTGCAGGATGGGGTTATTATACACTACTGTCAGCTGGATGTTGGCTCCATTATACTGCAGGATGGGTTATTATACACTACCGTCAGCTGGATGTTGGCTCCATTATACTGCAGGACAACAGGATGGGTCATTATACACTACTGTCAGCTGGATGTTGGCTCCATTATACTGCAGGATGGGGTTATTATACACTACTGTCAGCTGGATGTTGGCTCCATTATACTGCAGGATGGGGTTATTATACACTACTGTCAGCTGGATGTTGGCTCCATTATACTGCAGGACAACAGGATGGGTTATTATACACTACTGTCAGCTGGATGTTGGCTCCATTATACTGCAGGACAACAGGATGGGTTATTATACACTACTGTCAGCTGGATGTTGGCTCCATTATACTGCAGGACAACAGGATGGGTTATTATACACTACTGTCAGCTGGATGTTGGCTCCATTATACTGCAGGACAACAGGATGGGTCATTATACACTACTGTCAGCTGGATGTTGGCTCCATTATACTGCAGGATGGGTCATTATACACTACTGTTAGCTGGATGTTGGCTCCATTATACTGCAGGACAACAGGATGGGTTATTATACACTACTGTCAGCTGGATGTTGGCTCCATTATACTGTAGGACAACAGGATGGGTTAATATACACTACTCTCAGCTGGATGTTGGCTCCATTATACTGCAGGACAACAGGATGGGTCATTATACACTACTGTCAGCTGGATGTTGGCTCCATTATACTGCAGGATGGGTCATTATACACTACTGTCAGCTGGATGTTGGCTCCATTATACTGCAGGACAACAGGATGGGTTATTATACACTACTGTCAGCTGGATGTTGGCCCCATTATACTGCAGGACAACAGGATGGGTTAATATACACTACTGTCAGCTGGATGTTGGCTCCATTATACTGCAGGACAACAGGATGGGTTAATATACACTACTGTCAGCTGGATGTTGGCTCCATTATACTGCAGGACAACAGGATGGGTCATTATACACTACTGTCAGCTGGATGTTGGCTCCATTATACTGCAGGACAACAGGATGGGTTATTATACACTACTATCAGCTGGATGTTGGCTCCATTATACTGCAGGACAACAGGATGGGTTATTATACACTACTGTCAGCTGGATGTTGGCTCCATTATACTGCAGGACAACAGGATGGGTTATTATACACTACTGTCAGCTGGATGTTGGCTCCATTATACTGCAGGATGGGTTATTATACACTACTGTCAGCTGGATGTTGGCTCCATTATACTGCAGGATGGGTTATTATACACTACTGTCAGCTGGATGTTGGCTCCATTATACTGCAGGATGGGGTTATTATACACTACTGTCAGCTGGATGTTGGCTCCATTATACTGCAGGATGGGGTTATTATACACTACTGTCAGCTGGATGTTGGCTCCATTATACTGCAGGACAACAGGATGGGTTATTATACACTACTGTCAGCTGGATGTTGGCTCCATTATACTGCAGGACAACAGGATGGGTTATTATACACTACTGTCAGCTGGATGTTGGCTCCATTATACTGCAGGACAACAGGATGGGTTATTATACACTACTGTCAGCTGGATGTTGGCTCCATTATACTGCAGGACAACAGGATGGGTTATTATACACTACTGTCAGCTGGATGTTGGCTCCATTATACTGCAGGACAACAGGATGGGTCATTATACACTACTGTCAGCTGGATGTTGGCTCCATTATACTGCAGGACAACAGGATGGGTTATTATACACTACTGTCAGCTGGATGTTGGCTCCATTATACTGCAGGATGGGTCATTATACACTACTGTCAGCTGGATGTTGGCTCCATTATACTGCAGGACAACAGGATGGGTATTATACACTACTGTCAGCTGGATGTTGGCTCCATTATACTGCAGGACAACAGGATGGGTTAATATACACTACTGTCAGCTGGATGTTGGCTCCATTATACTGCAGGACAACAGGATGGGTCATTATACACTACTGTCAGCTGGATGTTGGCTCCATTATACTGCAGGACAACAGGATGGGTTATTATACACTACTGTCAGCTGGATGTTGGCACCATTATACTGCAGGACAACAGGATGGGTTATTATACACTACTGTCAGCTGGATGTTGGCTCCATTATACTGCAGGATGGGTTATTATACACTACTGTCAGCTGGATGTTGGCTCCATTATACTGCAGGACAACAGGATGGGTTATTATACACTACTGTCAGCTGGATGTTGGCTCCATTATACTGCAGGACAACAGGATGGGTTATTATACACTACTGTCAGCTGGATGTTGGCTCCATTATACTGCAGGATGGGTCATTATACACTACTGTCAGCTGGATGTTGGCTCCATTATACTGCAGGATGGGTCATTATACACTACTGTCAGCTGGATGTTGGCTCCATTATACTGCAGGATGGGTCATTATACACTACTGTCAGCTGGATGTTGGCTCCATTATACTGCAGGACAACAGGATGGGTTATTATACACTACTGTCAGCTGGATGTTGGCTCCATTATACTGCAGGACAACAGGATGGGTTATTATACACTACTGTCAGCTGGATGTTGGCTCCATTATACTGCAGGATGGGTCATTATACACTACTGTCAGCTGGATGTTGGCTCCATTATACTGCAGGATGGGTCATTATACACTACTGTCAGCTGGATGTTGGCTCCATTATACTGCAGGACAACAGGATGGGTTATTATACACTACTGTCAGCTGGATGTTGGCTCCATTATACTGCAGGACAACAGGATGGGTTATTATACACTACTGTCAGCTGGATGTTGGCTCCATTATACTGCAGGACAACAGGATGGGTTATTATACACTACTGTCAGCTGGATGTTGGCTCCATTATACTGCAGGACAACAGGATGGGTTATTATACACTACTGTCAGCTGGACCCCACAACCCCATGGCATGTGGGGTTGTGTATGTTATGTGGTATGGTGTGAGGTATATGGGGTGTGGTATATGGGGTGTGTGGTATGGTATGGTGTGTGGTATACGGGGTGTGTGGTATATGGGGTGTGTGGTATGGTATGGTGTGGGGTATATGGGGTGTGTGGTATATGGGGTGTGTGGTATGTGGGGGTGTGTATGGTATGGTATATGGGGTGTGGGGTATGGTATGGTGTGTGTGGTATATGGGGTGTGGTATGGTATGTGGGGGTGTGTATGTCATGTGGTATGGTATGGGGTATATGGTGTGTGTGGTGTGGTATGGTGTGTGGTATAGTATGGTGTGTGTGGTGTGGTATGGTGTGTGGTATAGTATGGTGTGTGTGGTGTGGTATGGTGTGTGGTATAGTATGGTGTGTGTGGTGTGTATGTTATGTGGTATGGTATGGTGTGTGGTATATGGGGTGTGTGGTATGGTATGGTGTGTGGTACATGGGGTGTGGTATGGTATGTGGGGGTGTGTATGTTCTGTGGTATGGTATTGTGTGTGGCATATGGGGTGTGTGGTATGGTATGGTGTGTGTGGTGTGGGGTATATGGGGTGTGTGGTATGGTATGGTGTGTGTGGTGTGGAGTATATGGGGTGTGTGGTATGGTATGGTGTGTGTGGTGTGGAGTATATGGGGTGTGTGGTATGGTATGGTGTGTGTGGTGTGGAGTATATGGGGTGTGTGGTATGGTATGGTGTGTGTGGTGTGGAGTATATGGGGTGTGTGGTATGGTATGGTGTGTGTGGTGTGGGGTATATGGGGTGTGATATGGTATGTGGTATGGGTTGTGGTATATGGGGTGTGATATGGTATGTGGTATGGGTTGTGGTATATGGGGTGTGTGGTATGGTGTGGGGTATATGGGGTGTGGTATGGTATTGTATGTGGGGGTGTGTATGTTATGTGGTATGGTATGGGGTGTGGTATATGGAGTGTGTGGTACGTGTGGGGTATATGGGGGTGTGTATGTTATGTGGTATGGGGTGTGGTATGGTGTGGTGTATATGGGGTGTGGGGCATGGTATGGTGTGTGGTATATGGTGTGGTGTTTATGGGGTGTGTGGTATGGTATGCGGTATGGAATGGTGTGGGGTATATGGGGTGTGGTATGGTATGTGGGGTTGTGTATGTTATGTGGTATGGGGTGTGGTATGGAATGGTATGGGGTATATGGGGTGTGGTATGGTATGGTGTGGGGTATATGGGGTGTGGTATGGTGTGTGGGGGTGTGTATGTTATGTGGCATGGTATGGTGTGGGGTATATGGGGTGTGTGGTATGGTGTGTGGTATGGTATATGGGGTGTGTGGTATGGTATGTGGTATGGTATGGGGTATATGGGGTGTGGTATGGTGTGTGGGGGTGTGTATGTTATGTGGCATGGTATGGTGTGGGGTATATGGGGTGTGTGGTATGGTATGTGGTATGGTGTGTGGTATATGGGGTGTGTGGTATGGTGTATGGGGTATGGTATGTGGTATGGTATGGTATGTGGGGGTGTGTATGTTATGTGGCATGGTATGTGGTATATGGGGTGTGTGGTATGGTGTGTGGTATATGGGGTGTGGGGGGTATGGTGTTGGGTATATGGGGTGTGTGGTATATGGGGTGTGTGGTATGGTATAGAGTGTGGTATGGTGTGGTATATGGTGTGTGGTATGGTGTATGTGGTATGGTGTATGTGGTGTGGTTGGTATGGTGTGGGGTGTGTGGTATATGTGGTATAGTGTGTGGTATGGTATTGTATGGGGTGTGTGGAATGGTATATGGTATTGGGTGTGTGGTATGGTATGAGGTGTGTGGAATGGTATATGGTATGGGGTGTGTGGAATGGTATGAGGTGTGTGCAATGGTATATGGTATGGGGTGTGTGTTATGGTGTGTGGTATATGGTATATGTGGTATAGTGTGTGGTATGGTATATGGTATTGGGTGTGTGGTATGGTATGGAGTGTGTGGAATGGTATATGGTATGGGGTGTGGTATGGTGTGTGGTATATGGGGTGTGTGGTATAGTGTATGGTATGGGGTGTGTGGTATGGTGTGTGTGGTATGGTGTGGTATGGGGTGTTTGGTATATGGTGTGTGGTAAAGGGTTTGGGGTATGCTGTGTGGTATATGGGGTGTGTGTTATAGTGTGTGGTATATGGTATATGTGGTATAGTGTGTGGTATGGTATATGGTATGGTGTATGAGGTGTGGTATGGGGTATGGTGTATGAGGTGTGGTATGGTGTGTGTGGTATGGTGTATGAGGTGTGGTATATGGTGTATGAGGTGTGGTATGGTGTGTGTGGTATGGTGTATGAGGTGTGGTATATGGTGTATGAGGTGTGGTACGGTATGTGTGGTATGGTGTATGAGGTGCGGTATGGTATATGGTTTGTGTGGTATGGTGTGTGGGGTGTGGTATGGTGTGTGTGGTATGGTGTATGGTATGGTATGTGTGGTATAGTGTATGGTGTGTGTGGTATGGTGTGTGTGGTGTGTGGTGTATGAGGTGTGGTATGGTGTATGGTGTGTGTGGTATGGTGTATGGTGTGTGTGGTATGGTGTCTGTGGTGTGGTATATGAGGTGTGGTATGGTGTGTGTGTGGTATGGTGTATGGTGTGTGTGTGGTGTGTGGTGTGGTATATGAGGTGTGGTTTGGGGTGGATGTACCTCTATAACTCCAGGGATACAGGTCAGGGTGGTGAACTCATAGGAAGCTGCTTCACTGGCAGTTGCTGTCATCAGACTGAGGAAGGTGGACTAGAGGACAGAGACAGAGACATGAGTTAACACACAGGACTAGAGGACAGAGACATGGGTTAACACACAGGACTAGAGGACAGAGACATGGGTTAACACACAGGACTAAAGGACAGAGACATGGGTTAACACACAGGACTAGAGGACAGAGACATGAGTTAACACACAGGACTAGAGGACAGAGACATGAGTTAACACACAGGACTAGAGGACAGAGACATGAGTTAACACACAGGACTAGAGGACAGAGACAGAGACATGAGTTAACACACAGGACTAGAGGACAGAGACAGAGACATGAGTTAACACACAGGACTAGAGGACAGAGACATGGGTTAACACACAGGACTAGAGGACAGAGACATGGGTTAACACACAGGACTAGAGGACAGAGACATGGGTTAACACACAGGACTAGAGGACAGAGACAGAGACAGAGACATGAGTTAACACACAGGACTAGAGGACAGAGACAGAGACATGAGTTAACACACAGGACTAGAGGACAGAGACATGGGCTAACACACAGGACTAGAGGACAGAGACATGGGTTAACACACAGGACTAGAGGACAGAGACATGAGTTAACACACAGGACTAGAGGACAGAGACATGAGTTAACACACAGGACTAGAGGACAGAGACAGAGACATGAGTTAACACACAGGACTAGAGGACAGAGACAGAGACATGAGTTAACACACAGGACTAGAGGACAGAGACAGAGACATGAGTTAACACACAGGACTAGAGGACAGAGACAGAGATATGAGTTAACACACAGGACTAGAGGACAGAGACATGGGTTAACACACAGGACTAGAGGACAGAGACATGGGTTAACACACAGGACTAGAGGACAGAGACATGGGTTAACACACAGGACTAGAGGACAGAGACAGAGACATGAGTTAACACACAGGACTAGAGGACAGAGACAGAGACATGAGTTAACACACAGGACTAGAGGACAGAGACATGGGCTAACACACAGGACTAGAGGACAGAGACATGGGTTAACACACAGGACTAGAGGACAGAGACATGAGTTAACACACAGGACTAGAGGACAGAGACATGAGTTAACACACAGGACTAGAGGACAGAGACATGGGTTAACACACAGGACTAGAGGACAGAGACATGGGTTAACACACAGGACTAGAGGACAGAGACATGGGTTAACACACAGGACTAGAGGACAGAGACATGGGTTAACACACAGGACTAGAGGACAGAGACAGAGACATGAGTTAACACACAGGACTAGAGGACAGAGACATGGGTTAACACACAGGACTAGAGGACAGAGACAGAGACATGAGTTAACACACAGGACTAGAGGACAGAGACAGAGACATGAGTTAACACACAGGACTAGAGGACAGAGACATGAGTTGTTAACACACAGGACTAGAGGACAGAGACATGGGTTAACACACAGGACTAGAGGACAGAGACATGGGTTAACACACAGGACTAAAGGACAGAGACATGAGTTAACACACAGGACTAGAGGACAGAGACATGGGTTAACACACAGGACTAGAGGACAGAGACATGAGTTAACACACAGGACTAGAGGACAGAGACAGAGACATGAGTTGTTAACACACAGGACTAGAGGACAGAGACATGGGTTAACACACAGGACTAGAGGACAGAGACATGGGTTAACACACAGGACTAAAGGACAGAGACATGAGTTAACACACAGGACTAGAGGACAGAGACATGGGTTAACACACAGGACTAGAGGACAGAGACAGAGACATGAGTTAACACACAGGACTAGAGGACAGAGACAGAGACATGAGTTAACACACAGGACTAGAGGACAGAGACAGAGACATGAGTTAACACACAGGACTAGAGGACAGAGACAGAGACATGAGTTAACACACAGGACTAGAGGACAGAGACGTGGGTTAACACACAGGACTAGAGGACAGAGACATGAGTTAACACACAGGACTAGAGGACAGAGATAGAGACATGAGTTAACACACAGGACTAGAGGACAGAGACATGAGTTAACACACAGGACTAGAGGACAGAGACAGAGACATGAGTTAACACACAGGACTAGAGGACAGAGACAGAGACATGAGTTAACACACAGGACTAGAGGACAGAGACATGAGTTAACACACAGGACTAGAGGACAGAGACAGAGACATGGGTTAACACACAGGACTAAAGGACAGAGACATGGGTTAACACACAGGACTAGAGGACAGAGACAGAGACATGAGTTAACACACAGGACTAGAGGACAGAGACATGAGTTAACACACAGGACTAGAGGACAGAGACATGAGTTAACACACAGGACTAGAGGACAGAGACAGAGACATGAGTTAACACACAGGACTAGAGGACAGAGACATGAGTTAACACACAGGACTAGAGGACAGAGACATGGGTTAACACACAGGACTAGAGGACAGAGACAGAGACATGAGTTAACACACAGGACTAGAGGACAGAGACAGAGACATGAGTTAACACACAGGACTAGAGGACAGAGACATGAGTTAACACACAGGACTAGAGGACACGTTGTGAGCGTGCTCAGTCTGTTTCCTGTCTGACCTTTCCGACGGAGGGGAAGCCAATCAGTGCAACACGTGCGTCTCCAGATTTCATGACATCGAAGCCCTCTCCTTTGGCTCCTGCGGACTTGGACGGTTCCAGCAGCTGGGCGCGGTACTTCGCTAGCTTAGCCTTCAGCAGGCCCAGATGGTACTCCGTGGCTACACACACAGGGGGAAATACTGGGACTTAGCCTTCAGCAGGCCCAGATGGTACTCAGTGGCTACACACACAGGGGGAAATACTGGGACTTAGCCTTCAGCAGGCCCAGATGGTACTCTGTGGCTACACACACAGGGGGAAATACTGGGACTTAGCTAGCTTAGCCTTCAGCAGGCCCAGATGGTACTCTGTGGCTACACACACAGGGGGAAATACTGGGACTTAGCCTTCAGCAGGCCCAGATGGTACTCCGTGGCTACACACACAGGGGGAAATACTGGGACTTAGCTAGCTTAGCCTTCAGCAGGCCCAGATGGTACTCCGTGGCTACACACACAGGGGGAAATACTGGGACTTAGCTAGCTTAGCCTTCAGCAGGCACAGATGGTACTCTGTGGCTACACACACAGGGGGAAATACTGGGACTTAGCTAGCTTAGCCTTCAGCAGGCCCAGATGGTACTCTGTGGCTACACACACAGGGGGAAATACTGGGACTTAGCTAGCTTAGCCTTCAGCAGGCCCAGATGGTACTCCGTGGCTACACACACAGGGGGAAATACTGGGACTTAGCCTTCAGCAGGACCAGATGGTACTCCGTGGCTACACACACAGGGGGAAATACTGGGACTTAGCCTTCAGCAGGCCCAGATGGTACTCAGTGGCTACACACACAGGGGGAAATATTGGGACTTAGCCTTCAGCAGGCCCAGATGGTACTCAGTGGCTACACACACAGGGGGAAATACTGGGACTTAGCCTTCAGCAGGCCCAGATGGTACTCAGTGGCTACACACACAGGGGGAAATACTGGGACTTAGCCTTCAGCAGTCCCAGATGGTACTCAGTGGCTACACACACAGGGGGAAATACTGGGACTTAGCCTTCAGCAGGCCCAGATGGTACTCCGTGGCTACACACACAGGGGGAAATACTGGGACTTAGCTAGCTTAGCCTTCAGCAGGCCCAGATGGTACTCCGTCTGGAGTACAACAAGCTGCACAAGAACTCACTACTGTAATGGTCCAGGTGAAGACACACACACACACAATAACATACACACTACTATACAGACACATTACTATACAGACACGCACACAATAACATACACACTACTATACAGACACACACACACACACACACACACTACTATACAGACACATTACTATACAGACACACACACAATAACATACACACTACTATACAGACACACACACACACACACACACACTACTATACAGACACACACACACACAATAACACACACTACTATACAGACACACACACACACACACTACTATACAGACACACACACACACACTACTATACAGACACACACACACACACTACTATACAGACACACACACACACACTACTATACAGACACACACACACACACAATAACACACACTACTATACAGACACACACACACACTACTATACAGACACACACACAATAACATACACATTACTATACAGACACACACACTACTATACAGACACACACACACAATAACATACACACTACTATACACACACACTACTATACAGACATACACACACACTACTATACAGACACACACACACACACACACACACTACTATACAGACACATTACTATACAGACACACACACACTACTATACAGACACACACACACTACTATTCAGACACACACACAATAACATACACACTACTATACAGACACATTACTATACAGACACACACACACTACTATACAGACACATATACACACACACACACACACACACACACACACACTACTATACAGACACACACACACTACTATACAGACACACACACACACACACACTACTATACAGACACACACACACTACTATACAGACACACACACACTACTATACAGACACACAATAACATACTCACTACTATACAGACACGTACACATGCATTTAGTGTTGTAGATATGTGGTAGTGGAGTAGGGGCCTGAGGGCAAACACATAGTGTAGTGAATTCTGGTGGAGTAGGGGCCTGAGGGCAAACACACAGTGTGTAGTGAATTCTGGTGGAGTAGGGGCCTGAGGGCAAACACACAGTGTAGTGAATTCTGGTGGAGTAGAGGCCTGAGGGCAAACACACAGTGTGTAGTGAATTCTGGTGGAGTAGGGGCCTGAGGGCAAACACATAGTGTAGTGAATTCTGGTGGAGTAGAGGCCTGAGGGAACACATAGTGTAGTGAATTCTGGTGGAGTAGGGGCCTGAGGGAAAACACATAGTGTAGTGAATTCTGGTGGAGTAGGGGCCTGAGGGCAAACACACAGTGTGTAGTGAATTCTGGTGGAGTAGGGGCCTGAGGGCAAACACACAGTGTGTAGTGAATTCTGGTGGAGTAGGGGCCTGAGGGAACACATAGTGTGTAGTGAATTCTGGTGGAGTAGGGGCCTGAGGGCAAACACACAGTGTGTAGTGAATTCTGGTGGAGTAGGGGCCTGAGGGAACACATAGTGTGTAATGAATTCTGGTGGAGTAGGGGCCTGAGGGAACACATAGTGTAGTGAATTCTGGTGGAGTAGGGGCCTGAGGGAACACATAGTGTAGTGAATTCTGGTGGAGTAGGGGCCTGAGGGCAAACACATAGTGTAGTGAATTCTGGTGGAGTAGGGGCCTGAGGGCAAACACACAGTGTGTAGTGTATTCTGGTGGAGTAGGGGCCTGAGGGAACACATAGTGTAGTGAATTCTGGTGGAGTAGGGGCCTGAGGGCAAACACATAGTGTAGTGAATTCTGGTGGAGTAGGGGCCTGAGGGAACACACAGTGTAGTGAATTCTGGTGGAGTAGGGGCCTGAGGGCAAACACATAGTGTAGTGAATTCTGGTGGAGTAGGGGCCTGAGGGCAAACACATAGTGTAGTGAATTCTGGTGGAGTAGGGGCCTGAGGGAACACACAGTGTGTAGTGAATTCTGGTGGAGTAGGGGCCTGAGGGCAAACACACAGTGTAGTGAATTCTGGTGGAGTAGGGGCCTGAGGGAACACACAGTGTGTAGTGAATTCTGGTGGAGTAGGGGCCTGAGGGCAAACACATAGTGTAGTGAATTCTGGTGGAGTAGGGGCCTGAGGGAACACACAGTGTGTAGTGAATTCTGGTGGAGTAGGGGCCTGAGGGCAAACACACAGTGTGTAGTGAATTCTGGTGGAGTAGGGGCCTGAGGGCAAACACACAGTGTGTAGTGAATTCTGGTGGAGTAGGGGCCTGAGGGCAAACACATAGTGTAGTGAATTCTGGTGGAGTAGGGGCCTGAGGGAACACATAGTGTAGTGAATTCTGGTGGAGTAGGGGCCTGAGGGAAAACACATAGTGTAGTGAATTCTGGTGGAGTAGGGGCCTGAGGGAACACATAGTGTAGTGAATTCTGGTGGAGTAGGGGCCTGAGGGCAAACACACAGTGTGTAGTGAATTCTGGTGGAGTAGGGGCCTGAGGGCAAACACACAGTGTGTAGTGAATTCTGGTGGAGTAGGGGCCTGAGGGAACACATAGTGTGTAGTGAATTCTGGTGGAGTAGGGGCCTGAGGGCAAACACACAGTGTGTAGTGAATTCTGGTGGAGTAGGGGCCTGAGGGAACACATAGTGTGTAATGAATTCTGGTGGAGTAGGGGCCTGAGGGAACACATAGTGTAGTGAATTCTGGTGGAGTAGGGGCCTGAGGGAAAACACATAGTGTAGTGAATTCTGGTGGAGTATGGGCCTGAGGGCAAACACACAGTGTAGTGAATTCTGGTGGAGTAGGGGCCTGAGGGAAAACACATAGTGTGTAGTGAATTCTGGTGTAAATTGTGTAACTGCCTTCATTTTGCTGGACCCCAGGAAGAGCAGCTGAGCTAATGGGGATCCATAATAAACCCCAGGAAGAGTAGCTGAGCTAATGGGGATCCATAATAAACCCCAGGAAGAGCAGCCGAGCTAATGGGGATCCATAATAAACCCCAGGAAGAGCAGCTGAGCTAATGGGGATCCATAATAAACCCCAGGAAGAGTAGCTGAGCTAATGGGGATCCATAATAAACCCCAGGAAGAGTAGCTGAGCTAATGGGGATCCATGATAAACCCCAGGAAGAGTAGCTGAGCTAATGGGGATCCATAATAAACCCCAGGAAGAGTAGCTGAGCTAATGGGGATCCATAATAAACCCCAGGAAGAGTAGCTGAGCTAATGGGGATCCATAATAAACCCCAGGAAGAGCAGCTGAGCTAATGGGGATCCATAATAAACCCCAGGAAGAGTAGCTGAGCTAATGGGGATCCATGATAAACCCCAGGAAGAGTAGCTGAGCTAATGGGGATCCATAATAAACCCCAGGAAGAGCAGCTGAGCTAATGGGGATCCATAATAAACCCCAGGAAGAGTAGCTGAGCTAATGGGGATCCATAATAAACCCCAGGAAGAGCAGCTGAGCTAATGGGGATCCATAATAAACCCCAGGAAGAGTAGCTGAGCTAATGGGGATCCATAATAAAACCCAGGAAGAGCAGCTGAGCTAATGGGGATCCATAATAAACCCCAGGAAGAGTAGCTGAGCTAATGGGGATCCATAATAAACCCCAGGAAGAGTAGCCGAGCTAATGGGGATCCATGATAAACCCCAGGAAGAGTAGCTGAGCTAATGGGGATCCATAATAAACCCCAGGAAGAGTAGCCGAGCTAATGGGGATCCATGATAAACCCCAGGAAGAGTAGCTGAGCTAATGGGGATCCATAATAAACCCCAGGAAGAGTAGCTGAGCTAATGGGGATCCATAATAAACCCCAGGAAGAGTAGCTGAGCTAATGGGGATCCATAATAAACCCCAGGAAGAGTAGCTGATCTAATGGGGATCCATGATAAACCCCAGGAAGAGTAGCTGAGCTAATGGGGATCCATGGTAAACCCCAGGAAGAGTAGCGGAGCTAATGGGGATCCATGATAAACCCCAGGAAGAGTAGCTGAGCTAATGGGGATCCATGATAAACCCCAGGAAGAGTAGCTGATCTAATGGGGATCCATAATAAACCCCAGGAAGAGTAGCTGAGCTAATGGGGATCCATGATAAACCCCAGGAAGAGTAGCGGAGCTAATGGGGATCCATGATAAACCCCAGGAAGAGTAGCTGAGCTAATGGGGATCCATGATAAACCCCAGGAAGAGTAGCGGAGCTAATGGGGATCCATGATAAACCCCAGGAAGAGTAGCTGAGCTAATGGGGATCCATGATAAACCCCAGGAAGAGTAGCTGAGCTAATGGGGATCCATGATAAACCCCAGGAAGAGTAGCTGATCTAATGGGGATCCATGATAAACCCCAGGAAGAGTAGCTGATCTAATGGGGATCCATGATAAACCCCAGGAAGAGTAGCTGAGCTAATGGGGATCCATAATAAACCCCAGGAAGAGTAGCTGAGCTAATGGGGATCCATAATAAACCCCAGGAAGAGCAGCCGAGCTAATGGGGATCCATAATAAACCCCAGGAAGAGTAGCTGAGCTAATGGGGATCCATGATAAACCCCAGGAAGAGTAGCTGAGCTAATGGGGATCCATAATAAACCCCAGGAAGAGTAGCGGAGCTAATGGGGATCCATGATAAACCCCAGGAAGAGTAGCTGATCTAATGGGGATCCATGATAAACCCCAGGAAGAGTAGCTGAGCTAATGGGGATCCATGATAAACCCCAGGAAGAGTAGCTGATCTAATGGGGATCCATGATAAACCCCAGGAAGAGTAGCTGAGCTAATGGGGATCCATGATAAACCCCAGGAAGAGTAGCGGAGCTAATGGGGATCCATAATAAACCCCAGGAAGAGTAGCTGAGCTAATGGGGATCCATAATAAACCCCAGGAAGAGCAGCTGAGCTAATGGGGATCCATGATAAACCCCAGGAAGAGTAGCGGAGCTAATGGGGATCCATAATAAACCCCAGGAAGAGCAGCTGAGCTAATGGGGATCCATAATAAAACCCAGGAAGAGCAGCTGAGCTAATGGGGATCCATAATAAACCCCAGGAAGAGTAGCTGAGCTAATGGGGATCCATAATAAAACCCAGGAAGAGTAGCTGAGCTAATGGGGATCCATGATAAAAATACACTAATTCGTGCTCACACTCTCACTGTGACATAAGTTGATTGAGATGTCCTGGGTAGACAGACCCCACTAGCGAGGCCTGACAGAGGAACTGGCTAGCTAAAATTGTCCAAGTTCAACTTTTCCCCCCCGATGCCTTGAGATGGATGAAATCATACCTTGAAGACAGAACTCAGTGTGTCAGAGTGATCCTAAACAGCCTGGCTCCCCCTCCACTCAGTACTTTTGTTAAACAGAAAACCCAAACATATGGCACCAGATCCACAAGGTCTGCCATGAGAGGTGACTGTATAGTTCCCTTAAGGAAAAGCACCTTTAGTAAATCTGCATTCTCTGTGAGAGCTTCCCATGTCTGGAATACACTGCCATCAGACACACATAACTGCACCACATATCACACTTTCACAAAATGCTTGAAGACATGGCTAAAGGTCAGTCAGATTTGTGAACATGGTCCCTAGCTGTGTGTTGCCGCTTTCCATCTGTTGTCTGTAGCTTGTGAGGTGTAGAAACACTGTTGCTTTTATGAATTTTGTTCTATGTTGCTCTGTCTGTATGCTACGTCTTGCTTGTTCTATGTTGCTCTGTCTGTATGCTACATCTTGCTTGTTCTATGTTGCTCTGTCTGTATGCTACATCTTGCTTGTTCTATGTTGCTCTGTCTGTATGCTACATCTTGCTTGTTCTATGTTGCTCTGTCTGTATGCTACATCTTGCTTGTTCTATGTTGCTCTGTCTGTATGCTACATCTTGCTTGTTCTATGTTGCTCTGTCTGTATGCTACGTCTTGCTTGTTCTATGTTGCTCTGTCTGTATGCTACGTCTTGCTTGTTCTATGTTGCTCTGTCTGTATGCTACGTCTTGCTTGTCCTATGTTGCTCACTGCTCAATGATTGTCTATATTGTAATTGTTTTTAATAACCTGCCCAGGTACTGCGGTTGAAAATTAGCCGGCTGGCTAAAACCGGCACTTTTACTGAAACGTTGATTAATGTGCACTGTCCCTGTAAAAATAAAATCAACTCAAACTCAACCCAGCCGGCCACTCTCGGCACACCTCTGTCTTACCTTTGTTTTTCTGTGTTCGAGAGATCTCTCTCTCTATCTCTCCTATCTTCTCCAGGATACCCATGTTGTCGTAGCGGGCAGGTTACACTTCTAGTCTGGTTACTGCCTGGAGAGAGAGACACATCAGACTGGTTACTGCCTGGAGAGAGACACACACACTACATCAGACTGGTTACTGCCTGGAGAGAGACACTACATCAGACTGGTTACTGCCTGGAGAGAGACACTACATCAGACTGGTTACTGCCTGGAGAGAGACACTACATCAGACTGGTTACTGCCTGGAGAGAGACACTACATCAGACTGGTTACTGCCTGGAGAGAGACACTACATCAGACTGGTTACTGTCTGGAGAGAGACACACATCAGACTGGTTACTGCCTGGAGAGAGACAGACATCAGACTGGTTACTGCCTGGAGAGAGACAGACATCAGACTGGTTACTGTCTGGAGAGAGACAGACATCAGACTGGTTACTGTCTGGAGAGAGACAGACATCAGACTGGTTACTGCCTGGAGAGAGACACACACACTACATCAGACTGGTTACTGTCTGGAGAGAGACAGACACACTACATCAGACTGGTTACTGTCTGGAGAGAGACACACATCAGACTGGTTACTGCCTGGAGAGAGACACACATCAGACTGGTTACTGTCTGGAGAGAGACACTACATCAGACTGGTTACTGTCTGGAGAGAGACAGACATCAGACTGGTTACTCTCCTGGAGAGAGACAGACATCAGACTGGTTACTGCCTGGAGAGAGACAGACATCAGACTGGTTACTGTCTGGAGAGAGACAGACATCAGACTGGTTACTGCCTGGAGAGAGACACACATCAGACTGGTTACTGCCTGGAGAGAGACAGACATCAGACTGGTTACTGTCTGGAGAGAGACACACATCAGACTGGTTAGTGCCTGGAGAGAGACAGACATCAGACTGGTTACTGCCTGGAGAGAGACAGACATCAGACTGGTTACTGTCTGGAGAGAGACAGACATCAGACTGGTTACTGTCTGGAGAGAGACACACATCAGACTGGTTACTGCCTGGAGAGAGACACACATCAGACTGGTTACTGCCTGGAGAGAGACAGACATCAGACTGGTTACTGCCTGGAGAGAGACAGACATCAGACTGGTTACTGTCTGGAGAGAGACACACATCAGACTGGTTACTGCCTGGAGAGAGACAGACATCAGACTGGTTACTGCCTGGAGAGAGACACTACTATCAGACTGGAACCACTGGAGGCTGCTGGGTGGAGGACGGCTCATAATAATGGCAGGAACGGAGCGAATGGAAACCATGTGTTTGATACCATTCCACTCATTTCACTCCAGCCATTACCACGAGTCCATCCTCCCGAATGAAGGTGCCACCAACCTCCTGTGATTGAAACGTGTCAACACTGCTACTCCCCAATAGGCTAGCAAGCTCGCTAACTAGCGGTAGCTTCCTGTGTTAGGCAACTAGTGAGAAGACCGCAACATTAATTTGTCAATCAAATAAAAACTACAGATTTAACTAAAAAACCAAGAAGGTAACATACAAACACAAAACTGATCAGCCGGTAGTAATATCTATGAAAAATATACACTTTAAATGTGTTCGACTCAACTGCATGCATAGGAAAATGACATCACAAACCGGAACTACAGGGTTCCGTTCTCTTTTGATTCCGGTGGGGAACAAAACATCTAACGTTAAATACCTGGAAAAATAGTTCCTGGTCAAATATCAAGTAGTTTACAGAACACTGTTCGAGTGGACTTACTGCCCTACATGTTTAGAATAAATTCAGACATGTGTAGTTGGTGAACATGGAGGCCGGGTGTCATATATAGAACACATGGAGGAGGAGTTATAAAGCGTTATAACGGAAGCGTCCTTCAGCCGCGGGTTCTGGTCCGATGACAGTCCTTCCCACAGTAACACAGCGGACATGGCCGCGTCCACCGGAGGATCATCCACCGCGGGCATCCAGGGGTTCCCCATCATAACCGGCAGGCCCCCGGAGGACAGCACCGGTAAGGACCCGGAGCAGACCGGAGAACCTAAGAAAAAGCCGTGCAGGGCTTGTACCGACTTCAAGTCGTGGATGAAGGTCCAGAAAACGCCACAGGTGAGCATGGCTCTCGACCTTCGCCCCTCCCGAGTCCGTACGGGAGTTGCAACGATGGGACAAGACTGGAACTACTACCAATTGGATTTCACTAAATTGGAGAGCGAACGGAATTTTAAAAAATATACGTTTTTTTTTTTTTATTCCATGGGAGAGAAACTGTGAATTTAATTATCTGCAGTTGACATAGCTAAGTAAATGGAAGAATACTCTTATTGCAATGTGGGTGGCTCTTAAAATAGTTTTTGGTTGTGCATAGTGAATTCTACGGCACCAGGTGTTGCCAGGGAACAGCAACCTCTTAGATGTAGGAGGTGACGATCTGCAACACGGATTGGCTCCCGTGCTGAGGTGAAGAGCTCAGAAGTCCCTGCCCTATCCAGAGGTCCCTGCCCTATCCAGAGGTCCCTGCCCTATCCAGAGGTCCCTGCCCTATCTGCCCTATCCAGAGGTCCCTGCCCTATCCAGAGGTCCCTGCCCTATCCAGAGGTCCCTGCCCTATCCAGAGGTCCCTGCCCTATCCAGAGGTCCCTGCCCTATCCAGAGGTCCCTGCCCTATCCAGAGGTCCCTGCCCTATCCAGAAGTCCCTGCCCTATCCAGAATAGCCTTCTCTCTAGATCTTTGACAGCTGGATCTGCTATCCTTTCACCCTCCTCCATGGCCATAAATTCATTAAACTATTTACCCATTTAATAACCAGACCTTCATACAAACTTGCTATATGCTGAATTCTTGACGCACAATCGACTGTTCTGCAATATGCTGCCAGCACACCCACAAGTGAGCCACGCATGATGTACTGCGTACTGACGCGCACGGCCAGTTTCACTACTGTGCATTCTAATTCCAGCGTCTGCACTCTCGTTCACGCGTATAAAAACACACGTTTCTTTTGATTTGGCCTTTAGAAACTGACTGTCCTCTCAGACTGAAGGTTATGAGCGTCAACCTACCGTAAAGCTACTTGTTTGAGACAAACATCAACCGACCATAAAGCTACTTGTTTGAGACAAACATCAACCGACCATAAAGCTACTTGTTTGAGACAAACATCAACCGACCATAAAGCTACTTGTTTGAGACAAACATCAACCGACCATAAAGCTACTTGTTTGAGACAAACATCACTGTTTATGTAGCTGATAAGATGTTTCCTCATGGACACCTCTGTAAGCTGCCACTTTGTTCTGACTCGGCCAGGCCTCTACTATTATCTAGTAGAGGACCTATTTACATTAGTAGCCCTGAATGATGTCAGTGTGGATAGCCTACTAACTCTGTTTCATCATGTTGAGTAATGATGACTTGGTAATGCCCATCAGACAACTCAGTCAAGCAGAATGTGTGTCTATCTGTATCCCTGTGTGTGTGTAGGCGGCCCCAGCTGAGCATGTGGAGCCCCAGCAGCAGCCGGAGTGTCCGCTGGACAGGGAAGAGTTAGGGCGTAACACCTGGTCCTTCCTGCACACCATGGCAGCTTACTACCCAGACCGGCCCTCCCCCAGACAGCAGACAGACATGGGACAGTTCATCAACCTCTTCTCTAAGGTCTTCCCCTGCGAGGAGTGTGCTGAGGACCTGCGGACAAGGTCAGGGGTTAGAGGTTATGTTATTGTGTGTTACGTTGGCTGGTGTTGAGAGTTGTATAATTGGTTCTAGTGGGTTAAAGGTCACAGATGATTGGCAGTAGATACAGGTCCACTTCCTGCCCAACTAGATACCCAGGAGTAGCATTGCATCAATCAATAGTTGCATGCCACATCATCCACTATGCAGTCGGGCGTCAGATTGCTATATTATATGTGGTTAGCTGATCTGTTAAATACCTGTCCAGGCATTGTAAGATCGTCTGCAATGTAGTCGAGTAGGGACTCCACCACAGTGTTGATGACATCACTTCCTGTTTCCTCAGGCTGAAGACCAATCAGCCAGACGCCAGTAGTCGCCACGCCCTCTCCCAGTGGCTGTGTGGCGTCCATAACGACGTCAACGCTCGGCTGGGGAAGCAGCCGTTTGACTGTTCCCTCGTGGATGAGAGGTGGAGGGACGGTTGGAAAGATGGCAGCTGTGACTGATTCATTACTGTTACCTGGGAACTGAGAGATACAGGACACGTCTATTCACATCCTGTTCCCTGTATAGTAGCGTTTAGGGAACTATCTGGCATCTGACACAGAGACTATGTTCTATTTTCTGATTGGCTACGGATCTACATGATGCTCACTATCAATCTGTTGTCCAGTGCTTTCAGAAAGTATTCATACCCCTGGACTTATTACACATGTTGTTGTGTTACAGCCTGAATTCCACATGGATTACATACCCCATAATGACATCACAATACCCCATAATGCCATCACAATACCCCATAATGCCATCACAATACCCCATAATGACATCACAATACCCCATATTGACATCACAATACCCCATAATGACATCACAATACCCCATAATGACATCACAATACCCCATAATGACATCACAATACCCCATAATGACAAAAGTGAAAACAGGTTTTTAGAAATGTATTGAAAATTAAATACAGAAATATCTAATTTTACAAGTATTCACACCCCTGAGTCAGTACATGTTAGAATCATCTTTGGCATCGATTTACAGCTGTGAGTCTTTCTGGGTAAGCTTTGTGGGTAATTCTCTAAGAACTTTACACACTTGGATTGTACAATATTTGTACATTATATTTTTTGCATGTTTTGGAATACGTATCTGTATTGGGAAGCAGACAACCAGGTTTTCCTCTGGGATTGTGTCTGTGCTTCACTCTATTCCGTTGATTTCTATCCTAAAAAACTTCCCTAGTCCTTGCCGATGACAAGCATACCCATAACATGATGCAGCCACCTCATCTTTGAAATTATGAAGAGTGGTACTCAGTGATGTTGTGTTGGATTTGCCCCAAACATAACGCTTTGTATTCAGGACATAAAGTTAATTTCTTTGCCACATTTTTGCAGTTTTACGTTAGTGCCTTGTTGCAAACAGGATGCATGTTTGGAATATTTTTATTCTGTACAGGCGTCCTTCTTTTCACTCTGTCAATTGGGTTAGTATTGTGGAGTAACTACAATGTTGTCCATCCTCGTTTTTCTCATATGATCACAGCCATTAAACTCGAACTGTTTTGCAGTCGCCATTGGCCTCATGGTGAAAACACTGAGCGGTTTCCTTCCTCTCCGTTAACCGAGTTAGAAAGGACACCTGTATCATTGTAGGGACTGGGTGTATTGATACACCATCCACAGTGTAATTACTAACTTCACCATGATCAAAGGTTTGATTCTGTGTTTGAAATTCACTGCTCAACCGGAGGGACCTTACAGATAATTATATGTGTGGGGTACAGAGATGAGGTAGTCATTGTATGTGTGAGGTACAGAGATGAGGTAGTCATTGTATGTGTGGGGTACAGAGATGAGGTAGTCATTGTATGTGTGGGGTACAGAGATGAGGTAGTCATTGTATGTGTGAGGTACAGAGATGAGGTAGTCATTGTATGTGTGAGGTACAGAGATGAGGTAGTCATTGTATGTGTGGGGTACAGAGATGAGGTAGTCATTGTATGTGTGGGGTACAGAGATGAGGTAGTCATTGTATGTGTGGGGTACAGAGATGAGGTAGTCATTGTATGTGTGGGGTACAGAGATGAGGTAGTCATTCAAAGTTCATTTCTACTCCTGAACTTATTTAGACCGTAACAAAGGGGTTTAATCAAATCAAATGTTATGTGTCACAAGCGGCGAAATGCTGAATACCAACTATGCAGTTAAGAAAAATACATGTTAAGTAAAATATAAGAAAGAAAAGTAACAAATAATTAAAGAAGAGCAGTTCAATAACAAGGCTGCTATATACAGGGGGTACCGGTACAGAGTCAATGTGGAGGCTATATACAGGGTATTACGGTACAGAGTCAATGTGGAGGCTATATACAGGGTGTTACGGTACAGAGTCAATGTGGAGGCTATATACAGGGGGTACCGGTACAGAGTCAATGTGGAGGCTATATACAGGGTGTTACGGTACAGAGTCAATGTGGAGGCTATATACAGGGTGTTACGGTACAGAGTCAATGTGGAGGCTATATACAGGGTATTACGGTACAGAGTCAATGTGGAGGCTATATACAGGGTATTACGGTACAGAGTCAATGTGGAGGCTATATACAGGGTATTACGGTACCGAGTCAATGTGGAGGCTATATACAGGGTATTACGGTACAGAGTCAATGTGGAGGCTATATACAGGGTGTTACGGTACAGAGTCAATGTGGAGGCTATATACAGGGTATTACGGTACAGAGTCAATGTGGAGGCTATATACAGGGTATTACGGTACAGAGTCAATGTGGAGGCTATATACAGGGTATTACGGTACAGAGTCAATGTGGAGGCTATATACAGGGTATTACGGTACAGAGTCAATGTGGAGGCTATATACAGGGTATTACAGTACAGAGTCAATGTGGAGGCTATATACAGGGTATTACGGTACAGAGTCAATGTGGAGGCTATATACAGGGTATTACGGTACAGAGTCAATGTGGAGGCTATATACAGGGTATTACGGTACAGAGTCAATGTGGAGGCTATATACAGGGTATTACGGTACAGAGTCAATGTGGAGGCTATATACAGGGTATTACGGTACAGAGTCAATGTGGAGGCTATATACAGGGTATTACGGTACAGAGTCAATGTGGAGGCTATATACAGGGGGTACCGGTACAGAGTCAATGTGGAGGCTATATACAGGGTATTACGGTACAGAGTCAATGTGGAGGCTATATACAGGGTATTACGGTACAGAGTCAATGTGGAGGTTATATACAGGGTGTTACGGTACAGAGTCAATGTGGAGGCTATATACAGGGGGTACCGGTACAGAGTCAATGTGGAGGCTATATACAGGGTATTACGGTACAGGGTCAATGTGGAGGCTATATACAGGGGGTACCGGTACAGAGTCAATGTGGAGGCTATATACAGGAGGTACCGGTACAGAGTCAATGTGGAGGCTATATACAGGGTATTACGGTACAGAGTCAATGTGGAGGCTATATACAGGGTATTACGGTACAGAGTCAATGTGGAGGCTATATACAGGGTATTACGGTACAGAGTCAATGTGGAGGCTATATACAGGGTATTACGGTACAGAGTCAATGTGGAGGCTATATACAGGGTGTTACGGTACAGAGTCAATGTGGAGGCTATATACAGGGGGTACCGGTACAGAGTCAATGTGGAGGCTATATACAGGGTATTACGGTACAGGGTCAATGTGGAGGCTATATACAGGGTATTACGGTACAGGGTCAATGTGGAGGCTATATACAGGGTATTACGGTACAGAGTCAATGTGGAGGCTATATACAGGGTATTACGGTACAGAGTCAATGTGGAGGCTATATACAGGGTATTACGGTACAGAGTCAATGTGGAGGCTATATACAGGGTATTACGGTACAGAGTCAATGTGGAGGCTATATACAGGGTGTTACGGTACAGAGTCAATGTGGAGGCTATATACAGGGGGTACCGGTACAGAGTCAATGTGGAGGCTATATACAGGGTATTACGGTACAGAGTCAATGTGGAGGTTATATACAGGGTGTTACGGTACAGAGTCAATGTGGAGGCTATATACAGGGGGTACCGGTACAGAGTCAATGTGGAGGCTATATACAGGGTATTACGGTACAGGGTCAATGTGGAGGCTATATACAGGGGGTACCGGTACAGAGTCAATGTGGAGGCTATATACAGGAGGTACCGGTACAGAGTCAATGTGGAGGCTATATACAGGGTATTACGGTACAGAGTCAATGTGGAGGCTATATACAGGGTATTACGGTACAGAGTCAATGTGGAGGCTATATACAGGGTATTACGGTACAGAGTCAATGTGGAGGCTATATACAGGGTATTACGGTACAGAGTCAATGTGGAGGCTATATACAGGGTGTTACGGTACAGAGTCAATGTGGAGGCTATATACAGGGGGTACCGGTACAGAGTCAATGTGGAGGCTATATACAGGGTATTACGGTACAGGGTCAATGTGGAGGCTATATACAGGGTATTACGGTACAGGGTCAATGTGGAGGCTATATACAGGGTATTACGGTACAGAGTCAATGTGGAGGCTATATACAGGGTATTACGGTACAGAGTCAATGTGGAGGCTATATACAGGGTATTACGGTACAGAGTCAATGTGGAGGCTATATACAGGGTATTACGGTACAGAGTCAATGTGGAGGCTATATACAGGGTGTTACGGTACAGAGTCAATGTGGAGGCTATATACAGGGGGTACCGGTACAGAGTCAATGTGGAGGCTATATACAGGGGGTACCGGTACAGAGTCAATGTGGAGGCTATATACAGGGTATTACGGTACAGGGTCAATGTGGAGGCTATATACAGGGTATTACGGTACAGAGTCAATGTGGAGGCTATATACAGGGGGTACCGGTACAGAGTCAATGTGGAGGCTATATACAGGGTATTACGGTACAGGGTCAATGTGGAGGCTATATACAGGGTATTACGGTACAGGGTCAATGTGGAGGCTATATACAGGGTATTACGGTACAGAGTCAATGTGGAGGCTATATACAGGGTATTACGGTACAGAGTCAATGTGGAGGCTTTATACAGGGTGTTACGGTACAGAGTCAATGTGGAGGCTATATACAGGGTATTACGGTACAGAGTCAATGTGGAGGCTATATACAGGGGGTACCGGTACAGAGTCAATGTGGAGGCTATATACAGGGTGTTACGGTACAGAGTCAATGTGGAGGCTATATACAGGGTATTACGGTACAGAGTCAATGTGGAGGCTATATACAGGGTATTACGGTACAGAGTCAATGTGGAGGCTATATACAGGGGGTACCGGTACCGAGTCAATGTGGAGGTTATATACAGGGGAACCGGTACAGAGTCAATGTGGAGGCTATATACAGGGTGTTACGGTACAGAGTCAATGTGGAGGCTATATACAGGGTATTACGGTACAGAGTCAATGTGGAGGCTATATACAGGGTATTACGGTACAGAGTCAATGTGGAGGCTATATACAGGGTGTTACGGTACAGAGTCAATGTGGAGGCTATATACAGGGTATTACGGTACAGAGTCAATGTGGAGGCTATATACAGGGTATTACGGTACAGAGTCAATGTGGAGGCTATATACAGGGTATTACGGTACAGAGTCAATGTGGAGGCTATATACAGGGTATTACGGTACAGAGTCAATGTGGAGGCTATATACAGGGTATTACGGTACAGAGTCAATGTGGAGGCTATATACAGGGGGTACCGGTATAGAGTCAATGTGGAGACTATATACAGGGGGTACCGGTACAGAGTCAATGTGGAGGCTATATACAGGGTATTACGGTACAGAGTCAATGTGGAGGCTATATACAGGGTATTACGGTACAGAGTCAATGTGGAGGCTATATACAGGGTATTACGGTACAGAGTCAATGTGGAGGTTATATACAGGGTATTACGGTACAGAGTCAATGTGGAGGCTATATACAGGGTATTACGGTACAGAGTCAATGTGGAGGCTATATACAGGGTATTACGGTACAGAGTCAATGTGGAGGCTATATACAGGGTATTACGGTACAGAGTCAATGTGGAGGCTATATACAGGGGGTACCGGTACAGAGTCAATGTGGAGGCTATATACAGGGGTACCGGTACAGAGTCAATGTGGAGGCTATATACAGGGTATTACGGTACAGAGACAATGTGGAGGCTATATACAGGGTATTACGGTACAGAGTCAATGTGGAGGCTATATACAGGGTATTACGGTACAGAGTCAATGTGGAGGCTATATACAGGGTATTACGGTACAGAGTCAATGTGGAGGCTATATACAGGGAGTACCGGTACAGAGTCAATGTGGAGGCTATATACAGGGAGTACCGGTACAGAGTCAATGTGGAGGCTATATACAGGGTATTACGGTACAGAGTCAATGTGGAGGCTATATACAGGGTATTACGGTACAGAGTCAATGTGGAGGCTATATACAGGGTATTACGGTACAGAGTCAATGTGGAGGCTATATACAGGGTATTACGGTACAGAGTCAATGTGGAGGCTATATACAGGGTATTACGGTACAGAGTCAATGTGGAGGCTATATACAGGGTATTACGGTACAGAGTCAATGTGGAGGCTATATACAGGGTATTACGGTACAGAGTCAATGTGGAGGCTATATACAGGGTATTACGGTACAGAGTCAATGTGGAGGCTATATACAGGGGGTACCAGTACAGAGTCAATGTGGAGGCTATATACAGGGGGTACCGGTACAGAGTCAATGTGGAGGCTATATACAGGGGGTACCGGTACAGAGTCAATGTGGAGGTTATATACAGGGGGTACCGGTACAGAGTCAATGTGGAGGTTATATACAGGGTATTACGGTACAGAGTCAATGTGGAGGCTATATACAGGGGGTACCGGTACAGAGTCAATGTGGAGGCTATATACAGGGTATTACGGTACAGAGTCAATGTGGAGGCTATATACAGGGTATTACGGTACAGAGTCAATGTGGAGGTTATATACAGGGTATTACGGTACAGAGTCAATGTGGAGGTTATATACAGGGTATTACGGTACAGAGTCAATGTGGAGGTTATATACAGGGTATTACGGTACAGAGTCAATGTGGAGGCTATATACAGGGTATTACGGTACAGAGTCAATGTGGAGGTTATATACAGGGGGTACCGGTACAGAGTCAATGTGGAGGCTATATACAGGGTATTACGGTACAGAGTCAATGTGGAGGTTATATACAGGGTATTACGGTACAGAGTCAATGTGGAGGCTATATACAGGGGGTACCGGTACAGAGTCAATGTGGAGGCTATATACAGGGTATTACGGTACAGAGTCAATGTGGAGGTTATATACAGGGTATTACGGTACAGAGTCAATGTGGAGGCTATATACAGGGTATTACGGTACAGAGTCAATGTGGAGGTTATATACAGGGGGTACCGGTACAGAGTCAATGTGGAGGCTATATACAGGGTGTTACGGTACAGAGTCAATGTGGAGGCTATATACAGGGTATTATGGTACAGAGTCAATGTTTATTTTATTTATTTTATTTTACCTTTATTTAACCAGGTAGGCAAGTTGAGAACAAGTTCTCATTTACAATTGCGACCTGGCCAAGATAAAGCAAAGCAGTTCGACAGATAAAACGACACAGAGTTACACATGGAGTAAAAACAAACATACAGTCAATAATGCAGTATAAACAAGTCTATATACAATGTGAGCAAATGAGGTGAGAAGGGAGGTAAAGGCAAAAAAGGCCATGATGGCAAAGTAAATACAATATAGCAAGTAAAATACTGGAATGGTAGTTTAGCAATGGAAGAATGAGCAAAGTAGAAATAAAAAATAATGGGGTGCAAAGGAGCAAAATAAATAAAATAAATTAAAATTAAATAGTTGGGAAAGAGGTAGTTGTTTGGGCTAAATTATAGGTGGGCTATGTACAGGTGCAGTAATCTGTGAGCTGCTCTGACAGTTGGTGCTTAAAGCTAGTGAGGGAGATAAGTGTTTCCAGTTTCAGAGATTTTTGTAGTTCGTTCCAGTCATTGGCAGCAGAGAACTGGAAGGAGAGGCGGCCAAAGAAAGAATTGGTTTTGGGGGTGACTAGAGAGATATACCTGCTGGAGCGTGTGCTACAGGTGGGAGATGCTATGGTGACCAGCGAGCTGAGATAAGGGGGGACTTTACCTAGCAGGGTCTTGTAGATGACATGGAGCCAGTGGGTTTGGCGACGAGTATGAAGCGAGGGCCAGCCAACGAGAGCGTACAGGTCGCAATGGTGGGTAGTATATGGGGCTTTGGTGATAAAACGGATTGCACTGTGATAGACTGCATCCAATTTGTTGAGTAGGGTATTGGAGGCTATTTTGTAAATGACATCGCCAAAGTCGAGGATTGGTAGGATGGTCAGTTTTACAAGGGTATGTTTGGCAGCATGAGTGAAGGATGCTTTGTTGCGAAATAGGAAGCCAATTCTAGATTTAACTTTGGATTGGAGATGTTTGATATGGGTCTGGAAGGAGAGTTTACAATCTAACCAGACACCTAAGTATTTGTAGTTGTCCACGTATTCTAAGTCAGAGCCGTCCAGAGTAGTGATGTTGGACAGGCGGGTAGGTGCAGGTAGCGATCGGTTGAAGAGCATGCATTTAGTTTTACTTGTATTTAAGAGCAATTGGAGGCCACGGAAGGAGAGTTGTATGGCATTGAAGCTTGCCTGGAGGGTTGTTAACACAGTGTCCAAAGAAGGGCCGGAAGTATACAGAATGGTGTCGTCTGCGTAGAGGTGGATCAGGGACTCACCAGCAGCAAGAGCGACCTCATTGATGTATACAGAGAAGAGAGTCGGTCCAAGAATTGAACCCTGTGGCACCCCCATAGAGACTGCCAGAGGTCCGGACAGCAGACCCTCCGATTTGACACACTGAACTCTATCAGAGAAGTAGTTGGTGAACCAGGCGAGGCAATCATTTGAGAAACCAAGGCTGTCGAGTCTGCCGATGAGGATATGGTGATTGACAGAGTCGAAAGCCTTGGCCAGATCAATGAATACGGCTGCACAGTAATGTTTCTTATCGATGGCGGTTAAGATATCGTTTAGGACCTTGAGCGGAGTGTGGAGGCTATATACAGGGTATTACGGTACAGAGTCAATGTGGAGGCTATATACAGGGTATTACGGTACAGAGTCAATGTGGAGGCTATATACAGGGTATTACGGTACAGAGTCAATGTGGAGGCTATATACAGGGTATTACGGTACAGAGTCAATGTGGAGGCTGTATACAGGGGGTACCGGTACAGAGTCAATGTGGAGGCTATATACAGGGTATTACGGTACAGAGTCAATGTGGAGGCTATATACAGGGTATTACGGTACAGAGTCAATGTGGAGGCTGTATACAGGGGGTACCGGTACAGAGTCAATGTGGAGGCTATATACAGGGGGTACCGGTACAGAGTCAATGTGGAGGCTATATACAGGGGGTACCGGTACAGAGTCAATGTGGAGGCTATATACAGGGAGTACCGATACAGAGTCAATGTGGAGGCTATATACAGGGGGTACCAGTACAGAGTCAATGTGGAGACTATATACAGGGGGTACCAGTACAGAGTCAATGTGGAGGCTATATACAGGGTGTTACGGTACAGAGTCAATGTGGAGGCTATATACAGGGGGTACCGGTACAGAGTCAATGTGGAGGCTATATACAGGGTATTACGGTACAGAGTCAATGTGGAGGCTATATACAGGGGGTACCAGTACAGAGTCAATGTGGAGGCTATATACAGGGGGTACCAGTACAGAGTCAATGTGGAGGCTATATACAGGGGGTACCGGTACAGAGTCAATGTGGAGGCTATATACAGGGGGTACCGGTACAGAGTCAATGTGGAGGCTATATACAGGGGGTACCGGTATAGAGTCAGTGTGTAGGCTATATACAGGGGGTACCGGTGCAGAGTCAATGTGGAGGCTATATACAGGGGCTACCAGTACAGAGTCAATGTGGAGGCTATATACAGGGGGTACCGGTGCAGAGTCAATGTGGAGGCTATATACAGGGGGTACCGGTGCAGAGTCAATGTGGAGGCTATATACAGGGGGTACCGGTGCAGAGTCAATGTGGAGGCTATATACAGGGGGTACCAGTACAGAGTCAATGTGGAGGCTATATACAGGGGGTACCAGTACAGAGTCAATGTGGAGGCTATATACAGGGGGTACCGGTACAGAGTCAATGTGGAGGCTATATACAGGGGGTACCGGTACAGAGTCAATGTGGAGGCTATATACAGGGGGTACCGGTATAGAGTCAGTGTGTAGGCTATATACAGGGGGTACCGGTGCAGAGTCAATGTGGAGGCTATATACAGGGGCTACCAGTACAGAGTCAATGTGGAGGCTATATACAGGGGGTACCGGTGCAGAGTCAATGTGGAGGCTATATACAGGGGGTACCGGTGCAGAGTCAATGTGGAGGCTATATACAGGGGGTACCGGTGCAGAGTCAATGTGGAGGCTATATACAGGGGGTACCGATACAGAGTCAATGTGGAGGCTGTATACAGGGGGTACCGGTACAGAGTCAATGTGGAGGCTGTATACAGGGTATTACGGTACAGAGTCAATGTGGAGGCTATATACAGGGGGTACTGATACAGAGTCAATGTGGAGGCTATATACAGGGGGTACCGGTACAGAGTCAATGTGGAGGCTATATACAGGGTGTTACGGTACAGAGTCAATGTGGAGGCTATATACAGGGGGTACCGGTACAGAGTCAATGTGGAGGCTATATACAGGGTATTACGGTACAGAGTCAATGTGGAGGCTATATACAGGGGGTACCAGTACAGAGTCAATGTGGAGGCTATATACAGGGGGGTACCAGTACAGAGTCAATGTGGAGGCTATATACAGGGGGTACCGGTACAGAGTCAATGTGGAGGCTATATACAGGGGGTACCGGTACAGAGTCAATGTGGAGGCTATATACAGGGGGTACCGGTATAGAGTCAGTGTGTAGGCTATATACAGGGGGTACCGGTGCAGAGTCAATGTGGAGGCTATATACAGGGGCTACCAGTACAGAGTCAATGTGGAGGCTATATACAGGGGGTACCGGTGCAGAGTCAATGTGGAGGCTATATACAGGGGGTACCGGTGCAGAGTCAATGTGGAGGCTATATACAGGGGGTACCGGTGCAGAGTCAATGTGGAGGCTATATACAGGGGGTACCGATACAGAGTCAATGTGGAGGCTGTATACAGGGGGTACCGGTACAGAGTCAATGTGGAGGCTGTATACAGGGTATTACGGTACAGAGTCAATGTGGAGGCTATATACAGGGGGTACTGATACAGAGTCAATGTGGAGGCTATATACAGGGGGTACCGGTACAGAGTCAATGTGGAGGCTATATACAGGGGGTACCGGTGCAGAGTCAATGTGGAGGCGATATACAGGGGGTACCGGTGCAGAGTCAATGTGGAGGCTATATACAGGGGGTACCGGTGCAGAGTCAATGTGGAGGCTATATACAGGGGGTACCGATACAGAGTCAATGTGGAGGCTATATACAGGGGGTACCGATACAGAGTCAATGTGGAGGCTATATACAGGGTATTACGGTACAGAGTCAATGTGGAGGCTATATACAGGGGGTACCGGTACAGAGTCAATGTGGAGGCTATATACAGGGTGTACCGGTGCAGAGTCAATGTGGAGGCTATATACAGGGGGTACCGGTGCAGAGTCAATGTGGAGGCTATATACAGGGGGGTACCGATACAGAGTCAATGTGGAGGCTATATACAGGGGGTACCGGTGCAGAGTCAATGTGGAGGCTATATACTGGGGGTACCGGTACAGAGTCAGTGTGGAGGCTATATACAGGGGGTACCGATACAGAGTCAATGTGGAGGCTATATACAGGGGGTACCGATACAGAGTCAATGTGGAGGCTATATACAGGGGGTACCGATACAGAGTCAATGTGGAGGCTATATACAGGGGCTACCAGTACAGAGTCAATGTGGAGGTTATATACAGGGGGTACCGGTACAGAGTCAATGTGGAGGCTATATACAGGGGCTACCAGTACAGAGTCAATGTGGAGGCTATATACAGGGGGTACCGGTACAGAGTCAATGTGGAGGCTATATACAGGGGGTACCGGTACAGAGTCAATGTGGAGGCTATATACAGGGGGTACCGGTACAGAGTCAATGTGGAGGCTATATACAGGGTATTACGGTACAGAGTCAATGTGGAGGCTATATACAGGGGGTACCGATACAGAGTCAATGTGGAGGCTATATACAGGGGGTACCGGTACAGAGTCAATGTGGAGGCTATATACAGGGGGTACCGGTACAGAGTCAATGTGGAGGCTATATACAGGGTATTACGGTACAGAGTCAATGTGGAGACTATATACAGGGTATTACGGTACAGAGTCAATGTGGAGGCTATATACAGGGGGTACCGGTGCAGAGTCAATGTGGAGGCTATATACAGGGGGTACCGGTACAGAGTCTATGTTCGGGGGCACTGGTTAGTTGAGGTAATATATATACACTACCGGTCAAACGTTTTAGAACACCTCATTCAAGGGTTTTGATTTATTTTTACATTGTAGAATAATAGTGAATTGACTACAGGACTATTGACATATGGAATCAAGTAGTAACCAAAAAAAAGAGTTAAACAAATCAAAATAGATTTTATATTTGAGATTCTTCAAATAACAGCCCTTTGCTTTGATGACAGTGTTGCACACTCTTGGCATTCTCTCAACCAGCTTCATGAGGTAGTCACCTGGAATGCATTTCAATTAACAGGTGTGCTGCCTTAATTTGTGGAATTTATTTCCTTAATAAGTTTGAGCCAATCAGTTGTGTTGTGACATGGTAGGTGTGGTATACAGAAGATAGCCCTATTTAGTAAAATACCAAGTCCATATTATGGAACAGCTCAAATAAGCAAAGAGAAACGACAGTCCATTTTTACTTTAAGACAAAAAGGTCAGTCAATACGGAAAATTTCAAGAACTTTTAAAGTTTCTTCAAGTCGCAAAAACCGTCAAACGCTGTGATGAAACTGGCTCTCATGAGGAGCGTCACAGGAATGGAAGACACAGAGTTACCTCTGCTGCAGAGGATAAGTTCATTAGAGTTAACTGGCTCTCATGAGGACCACCACAGGAAAGGAAGACCCAGAGTTCCCTCTGCTACAGAGGATAAGTTAATTATAGTTACCAGCAATCAGAAATTGCAGCCCAAATAAATGTTTCACAGAATTCAAGTAACGGACACATCTCAACATCAACTGTTCAGAGGAGACTGTGTGAATCAGGCCTTCATGGTTGAATTGCTGCAAAGAACCCACTACTAAAGGACACCAATACGAAGAATAGACTTGCTTGGGCCAAGAAACACGATCAATGGACATTGGACCGCTAGATATTTGTCCTTTGGTCTGGAGTCCAAATTGGAGATTTTTGGTACGTACCGCTTTGTCTTTGTGAGATGAGGTGTGGCAGAATGGATGATCTCTGCATGTATGGTTCCCACCGTGAAGCATGGAGGAGGAGGTGTGATGGTGTGGTGCTTTGCTGGTGACGCTGTCTGTGATTTTCTTTTAAATTCAAGGCTCTCTTAACCAGCATGGCTACCACAGCATTCTGCAGCGATGCGCCATGCCATCTGGTTTACTCTTAGTGGGACTATCATTTGTTTTTCAACAGGACAATGACCCAACACACCTCTAGGCTGTGTAAGGGCTATTTGACCAAGAAGGAGAGTGATGGAGTGCTGCATCAGATGACCTGGCCTCCACAATCCCCCTACCTCAACCAAATTGAGATGGTTTGGGATGAGTCGGACCGCAGAATGAAGGAAAAGAGGCCAACAAGTTCTCAGCATATGAGGAAACTCCCTCAAGACTGTTGGAAAAGCATTCCAGGTGAAGCTGGTTGAGAGAATGCCAAGAGTGTGCACAGCTGTCATCAAGGCTATTAGTTGTGATGTCTTCACTATTAGAAAATAGTAACAATAAAGAAAACCTCTTGAATGAGTAGGTGTTCTAAAACTGTTGACCAGTAGTGTACATGTAGGCAGAGTTAAAGTGACTATGCATAGAAAATAATCAGAGAATAGCAGCAGTGTAAAAGAGGGGAGGGGGGGGGGGTAGACGTCTTATAGCTGGGGGGTAGAATCTGATGAGGAGTCTAATAGCCGGGGGGGTAGAAGCTGTTCAGGAGTCTTATAGCTGGGGGGTAGAAGCTGTTCAGGAGTCTTATAGCTGGGGGGGTAGAAGCTGTTTAGGAGTCTTATAGCTGGGGGGTAGAAGCTGTTCAGGACTCTTATAGCTGGGGGGTAGAAGCTGTTCAGGAGTCATAGCTGGGGGGTAGAAGCTGTTGAGGAGTCATAGCTGGGGGGTAGAAGCTGTTGAGGAGTCTTATAGCTGGGGGGTAGAAGCTGTTGAGGAGTCTTATAGCTGGGGGGGTAGAAGCTGTTGAGGAGTCTTATAGCTGGGGGGTAGAAGCTGTTCAGGAGTCTTATAGCTGGGGGGTAGAAGCTGTTGAGGAGCCTTTTGGACCTAGACTTGGCGCTCCGGTACCGCTTGCCGTGTGGTAGCAGAGAGAACAGTCTATGACTTGGGGGTAGAAGCTGTTGAGGATTCTTTTGGACCTAGACTTGGGGCTCCGGTACCGCTTGCCATGCGGTTGCAGAGAGAACAGTCTATGACTATGAACAGTCTATGACTGGGGTGGCCTTCCTTTGACACCTCCTGGTATAGAGGTCCTGGATTGCAGGAAGCTTGGCCCCAGTAATGTACTGGGCCGTACGCACTACCCTCTGTAGTGCCTTGCTTTCGGAAGCCGAGCAGTTGCCATACCAGGCAGTGATGCAACCATGCTCTCGATGGTGCAGCTGTATATATCCTTTTGAGGATCTGAGGACCCATGACAAATAATTTCAGCCTCCTGAGGGGGAATAGGTTTTGTCGTGCCCTCTTCGTGACTGTCTTGGTGTTCTTGGACCATGTTAGTTTGTTGGTGATGTGGACACCAAGGAACTTGAAGCTCTCAACCTGCTCCATTACAGCCCCGTCAATGAGAATGGGGGCGTGCTCAGTTCTCCTTTTTCCTGTAGTCCACAATCATCTCCTTTGTCTTGATCACGTTAAGGGAGAGGTTGTTGTCCTGGCACCACACGGTCAGGTCTCTGACCTCCTCCCTATAATCAATCAATCAATCAAATTTATTTATATAGCTCTTCGTACATCAGCTGATATCTCAAAGTGCTGTACAGAAACCCAGCCTAAAACCCCAAACAGCAAGCAATGCAGGTGTAGAAGCACGGTGGCTAGGAAAAACTCCCTAGAAAGGCCAAAACCTAGGAAGAAACCTAGAGAGGAACCAGGCTATGTGGGGTGGCCAGTCCTCTTCTGGCTGTGCCGGGTGGAGATTATAACAGAACATGGCCAAGATGTTCAAATGTTCATAAATGACAAGCATGGTCGAATAATAATTGAAACTGTTGAAACTGGAGCAGCAGCACAGTCAGGTGGAAGTTGAAACTGGAGCAGCAGCATGGCCAGGTGGACTGGGGACAGCAAGGAGTCATCATGTCAGGTAGTCCTGGGGCATGGTCCTAGGGCTCAGGTCCTCCGAGAGAGAGAAAGAAAGAGAGAAGGAGAGAATTAGAGAACGCACACTTAGATTCACACAGGACACCGAATAGGACAGGAGAAGTACTCCAGATATAACAAACTGACCCCAGCCCCCCGACACATAAACTACTGCAGCATAAATACTGGAGGCTGAGACAGGAGGGGTCAGGAGACACTGTGGCCCCATCCGAAGACACCCCCGGACAGGGCCAAACAGGAAGGATATAACCCCACCCACTTTGCCAAAGCACAGCCCCCACACCACTAGAGGGATATATTCAACCACCAACTTACCATCCTGAGACAAGGCTGAGTATAGCCCACAAAGATCTCCGCCACGGCACAACCCAAGGGGGGGGCGCCAACCCAGACAGGATGACCACAACAGTGAATCAACCCACTCAGATGACGCACCCCCTCCAGGGACGGCATGAGAGAGCCCCAGCAAGCCAGTGACTCAGCCCCTGTAATAGGGTTAGAGGCAGAGAATCCCAGTGGAAAGAGGGGAACCGGCCAGGCAGAGACAGCAAGGGCGGTTCGTTGCTCCAGAGCCTTTCCGTTCACCTTCCCACTCCTGGGCCAGACTACACTCAATCATATGACCCACTGAAGAGATGAGTCTTCAGTAAAGACTTAAAGGTTGAGACCGAGTTTGCGTCCCTGACATTGGTAGGCAGACCGTTCCATAAAAATGGAGCTCTATATGAGAAAGCCCTGCCTCCAGCTGTTTGCTTAGAAATTCTAGGGACAATTAGGAGGCCTGCGTCTTGTGACCGTAGCGTACGTGTAGGTATGTACGGCAGGACCAAATCAGAGAGATAGGTAGGAGCAAGCCCATGTAATGCTCTGTAGGTTAGCAGTAAAACCTTGAAATCAGCCCTTGCCTTGACAGGAAGCCAGTGTAGAGAGGCTAGCACTGGAGTAATATGATCAAATTTTTTGGTTCTAGTCAGGATTCTAGCAGCCGTATTTAGCACTAACTGAAGTTTATTTAGTGCTTTATCCGGGTAGCCGGAAAGTAGAGCATTGCAGTAGTCTAACCTAGAAGTGACAAAAGCATGGATTAATTTTTTATAGGCTGTCTCATCGTTGTCGGTGGCCATGCAGTCATGAGTGAACAGGGAGAACAGGAAGGGACTGAACACTTACCCCTGAGGGGCTCTTGTGTTGAGGATCAGCGTGGTGGATGTGTTGTTACCTACCCTTACCACCTGGGGGCAGCCCATCAGGAAGTCCAGGATCCAGTTGCAGAGGGAGGTGTTTAGTCCCAGGGTCCTTAGCTTAGTGATGAGCTTTGAGGACACTATGGTGTTGAACACTGAGCTGTAGTTAATGAACAGCATTCTCACATAGGTGTTCCTTTTGTCCGGGTGGGAAATATTTATTGACTCAAGATTTGTATTAATTTAATTTGTAAAAATGTCTAAAAACATAATTTCACTTTTAGACATTTTGTATTGTATGTATTATTGATCCCCAAAATCTCAATTGAGTCCATTCTAAATTCAGGCTGTAACACAACAACCACGTGGAAAAGGGGTGTGAATACATTCTGAAGGCTCTGCACATATTCAAACATATCGAAGATACTTATTTCCCTGGGGAAAATCCCTTTGAATTTACAGTACCTGAACTATCCAACTACAGAGCTCCTGGTGTACCTGACTACAGAGCTCCTGGTGTACCTGACTACAGAGCTCCTGGTGTACCTGACTACAGAGCTCCTGGTGTACCTGACTACAGAGCTCCTGGTGTACCTGACTACAGAGCTCCTGGTCTACCTGACTACAGAGCTCCTGGTCTACCTGACTACAGAGCTCCTGGTGTACCTGACTACAGAGCTCCTGGTGTACCTGACTACAGAGCTCCTGGTCTACCTGACTACAGAGCTCCTGGTCTACCTGACTACAGAGCTCCTGGTGTACCTGACTACAGAGCTCCTGGTCTACCTGAATTACAGAGCTCCTGGTGTACCTGACTACAGAGCTCCTGGTGTACCTGAATTACAGAGCTCCTGGTGTACCTGACTACAGAGCTCCTGGTCTACCTGACTACAGAGCTCCTGGTGTACCTGACTACAGAGCTCCTGGTGTACCTGACTACAGAGCTCCTGGTCTACCTGAATTACAGAGCTCCTGGTGTACCTGACTACAGAGCTCCTGGTGTACCTGAACTACAGAGCTCCTGGTGTACCTGACTACAGAGCTCCAGGTCTACCTGAACTACAGAGCTCCTGGTGTACCTGACTACAGAGCTCCTGGTCTACCTGACTACAGAGCTCCTGGTGTACCTGACTACAGAGCTCCTGGTGTACCTGAACTACAGAGCTCCTGGTGTACCTGACTACAGAGCTCCTGGTCTACCTGAATTACAGAGCTCCTGGTGTACCTGACTACAGAGCTCCTGGTGTACCTGACTACAGAGCTCCTGGTGTACCTGACTACAGAGCTCCTGGTGTACCTGACTACAGAGCTCCTGGTGTACCTGACTACAGAGCTCCTGGTGTACCTGACTACAGAGCTCCTGGTGTACCTGACTACAGAGCTCCTGGTGTACCTGACTACAGAGCTCCTGGTCTACCTGAACTACAGAGCTCCTGGTGTACCTGACTACAGAGCTCCTGGTCTACCTGAATTACAGAGCTCCTGGTGTACCTGACTACAGAGCTCCTGGTCTACCTGACTACAGAGCTCCTGGTGTACCTGACTACAGAGCTCCTGGTGTACCTGAATTACAGAGCTCCTGGTGTACCTGACTACAGAGCTCCTGGTCTACCTGACTACAGAGCTCCTGGTGTACCTGACTACAGAGCTCCTGGTGTACCTGACTACAGAGCTCCTGGTCTACCTGAATTACAGAGCTCCTGGTGTACCTGAACTACAGAGCTCCTGGTGTACCTGACTACAGAGCTCCAGGTCTACCTGAACTACAGAGCTCCTGGTGTACCTGACTACAGAGCTCCTGGTCTACCTGACTACAGAGCTCCTGGTGTACCTGACTACAGAGCTCCTGGTGTACCTGAACTACAGAGCTCCTGGTGTACCTGACTACAGAGCTCCTGGTCTACCTGAATTACAGAGCTCCTGGTGTACCTGACTACAGAGCTCCTGGTGTACCTGACTACAGAGCTCCTGGTGTACCTGACTACAGAGCTCCTGGTGTACCTGACTACAGAGCTCCTGGTGTACCTGACTACAGAGCTCCTGGTGTACCTGACTACAGAGCTCCTGGTGTACCTGACTACAGAGCTCCTGGTGTACCTGACTACAGAGCTCCTGGTGTACCTGACTACAGAGCTCCTGGTGTACCTGAACTACAGAGCTCCTGGTGTACCTGACTACAGAGCTCCTGGTCTACCTGAATTACAGAGCTCCTGGTGTACCTGACTACAGAGCTCCTGGTCTACCTGACTACAGAGCTCCTGGTGTACCTGACTACAGAGCTCCTGGTGTACCTGACTACAGAGCTCCTGGTCTACCTGAATTACAGAGCTCCTGGTGTACCTGACTACAGAGTTCCTGGTGTACCTGACTACAGAGCTCCTGGTCTACCTGAATTACAGAGCTCCTGGTGTACCTGACTACAGAGCTCCTGGTGTACCTGACTACAGAGCTCCTGGTGTACCTGACTACAGAGCTCCTGGTCTACCTGAATTACAGAGCTCCTGGTGTACCTGACTACAGAGCTCCTGGTCTACCTGAACTACAGAGCTCTTGGTGTACCTGACTACAGAGCTCCTGGTGTACCTGACTACAGAGCTCCTGGTCTACCTGAATTACAGAGCTCCTGGTGTACCTGACTACAGAGCTCCTGGTGTACCTGACTACAGAGCTCCTGGTGTACCTGAATTACAGAGCTCCTGGTGTACCTGACTACAGAGCTCCTGGTGTACCTGAACTACAGAGCTCCTGGTGTACCTGACTACAGAGCTCCTGGTCTACCTGAATTACAGAGCTCCTGGTGTACCTGACTACAGAGATCCTGGTGTACCTGACTACAGAGCTCCTGGTCTACCTGACTACAGAGCTCCTGGTGTACCTGACTACAGAGCTCCTGGTGTACCTGAACTACAGAGCTCCTGGTGTACCTGACTACAGAGCTCCTGGTCTACCTGACTACAGAGCTCCTGGTGTACCTGACTACAGAGCTCCTGGTCTACCTGACTACAGAGCTCCTAGTGTACCTGAACTACAGAGCTCCTGGTCTACCTGACTACAGAGCTCCTGGTCTACCTGACTACAGAGCTCCTAGTGTACCTGAACTACAGAGCTCCTGGTCTACCTGACTACAGAGCTCCTAGTGTACCTGAACTACAGAGCTCCTGGTCTACCTGACTACAGAGCTCCTGGTCTACCTGAACTACCTGCCTACAGAGCTCCTGGTCTACCTGACTACAGAGCTCCTGGTCTACCTTACAGTCTGTCTGGGTGTTAATACATGTCCTGGATGTTACATAGTAGATGTTAGTGTATGATCTACATAGTGTATGATCTACATAATGTTTAATCTACATAGTGTATGATCTATATAGTGTATGATCTACATAATGTTTCATCTACATAGTGTATGATCTATATAGTGTATGATCTATATAGTGTATGATCTATATAGTATATGATCTATATAGTGTATGATCTATATAGTAGATGTTAGTGTATGATCTATATAGTGTATGATCTATATAGTAGATGTTAGTGTATGATCTATATAGTGTATGATCTATATAGTAGATGTTAGTGTATGATCTATATAGTGTATGATCTATATAGTGTATGATCTATATAGTAGATGTTAGTGTATGATCTATATAGTGTATGATCTCTATAGTAGATGTTAGTGTATGATCTATATAGTGTATGATCTATATAGTAGATGTTAGTGTATGATCTATATAGTGTATGATCTATATAGTAGATGTTAGTGTATGATCTACATAGTGTATGATCTATATAGTAGATGTTAGTGTATGATCTATATAGTAGATGTTAGTGTATGATCTATATAGTATATGATCTTTATAGTGTATGATCTATATAGTAGATGTTAGTGTATGATCTACATAGTGTATGATCTATATAGTAGATGTTAGTGTATGATCTATATAGTGTATGATCTATATAGTGTGTGATCTGTATAGTGTATGATCTATATAGTAGATGTTAGTGTATGATCTACATAGTGTATGATCTACATAGTGTATGATCTACATAGTGTATGATCTATATAGTGTATGATCTATATAGTATATGATCTACATAGTGTATGATCTACATAGTATATGATCTACATAGTGTGTGATCTATATAGTGTATGATCTATATAGTGTATGATCTATATAGTGTATGATCTATATAGTGTATGATCTATATAGTATATGATCTATATAGTGTATGATCTATATAGTGTATGATCTATATAGTATATGATCTATATAGTGTATGATCTATATAGTGTATGATCTATATAGTAGATGTTAGTGTATGATCTATATAGTGTATGATCTATATAGTAGATGTTAGTGTGTGATCTATATAGTAGATGTTAGTGTATGATCTATATAGTAGATGTTAGTGTATGATCTATATAGTGTATGATCTATATAGTAGATGTTAGTGTATGGTCTATATAGTAGATGTTAGTGTATGATCTATATAGTGTATGATCTACATAGTGTATGATCTATATAGTGTATGATCTATATAGTGTATGATCTATATAGTAGATGTTAGTGTATGGTCTATATAGTAGATGTTAGTGTATGATCTATATAGTGTATGATCTACATAGTGTATGATCTATATAGTAGATGTTAGTGTATGATCTATATAGTGTATGATCTATATAGTGTATGATCTATATAGTAGATGTTAGTGTATGATCTATATAGTAGATGTTAGTGTATGATCTATATAGTGTATGATCTATATAGTAGATGTTAGTGTGTGATCTATATAACTCCTCAACAGATGTGTAGTCTAGACCTCCTATAACTCCTCAACAGATGTGTAGTCTAGACCTCCTATAACTCCTCAACAGATGTGTAGTCTAGACCTCCTATAGCTCCTCAACAGATGTGTAGTCTTGACCTCCTATAGCTCCTCAACAGATGTGTAGTCTTGACCTCCTATAGCTCCTCAACAGATGTGTAGTCTAGACCTCCTATAACTCCTCAACAGATGTGTAGTCGAGACCTCCTACCTCCTCAACAGATGTGTAGTCTAGACCTCCTACCTCCTCTACATATGTGTAGTCTAGACCTCCTATAGCTCCTCAACAGATGTGTTGTCTAGACCTCCTATAACTCATCAACATATGTGTAGTCTAGACCTCCTACGTCCTATACCTCCTCAACAGATGTGTAGTCTAAACCTCCTATACCTCCTCAACAGATGTGTAGTCTAGACCTCCTACCTCCTCAACAGATGTGTAGTCTAGACCTCCTATAACTCCTCAACAGATGTGTTGTCTAGACCTCCTACCTCAACAGATGTGTAGTCTAGACCTCCTACCTCCTCAACAGATGTGTAGTCTAGACCTCCTTTAACTCCTCAACAGATGTGTAGTCTAGACCTCCTTCATCCTATACCTCCTCAACAGATGTGTAGTCTAGACCTCCTATAGCTCCTCAACAGATGTGTAGTCTAGAACTCCTATAGCTCCTCAATACATGTGTAGTCTAGACCTCCTATAACTCCTCAACAGATGTGTTGTCTTGACCTCCTATAGCTCCTCAACAGATGTGTAGTCTTGACCTCCTATAGCTCCTCAACAGATGTGTAGTCTAGACCTCCTATAACTCCTCAACAGATGTGTAGTCGAGACCTCCTACCTCCTCAACAGATGTGTAGTCTAGACCTCCTATAACTCCTCAACAGATGTGTAGTCTAGACCTCCTACCTCCTCTACATATGTGTAGTCTAGACCTCCTATAGCTCCTCAACAGATGTGTTGTCTAGACCTCCTATAACTCATCAACATATGTGTAGTCTAGACCTCCTACGTCCTATACCTCCTCAACAGATGTGTAGTCTAAACCTCCTATACCTCCTCAACAGATGTGTAGTCTAGACCTCCTACCTCCTCAACAGATGTGTAGTCTAGACCTCCTATAACTCCTCAACAGATGTGTTGTCTAGACCTCCTACCTCAACAGATGTGTAGTCTAGACCTCCTACCTCCTCAACAGATGTGTAGTCTAGACCTCCTTTAACTCCTCAACAGATGTGTAGTCTAGACCTCCTTCATCCTATACCTCCTCAACAGATGTGTAGTCTAGACCTCCTATAGCTCCTCAACAGATGTGTAGTCTAGAACTCCTATAGCTCCTCAATACATGTGTAGTCTAGACCTCCTATAACTCCTCAACAGATGTGTTGTCTAGACCTCCTACCTCAACAGATGTGTAGTCAAGACCTCCTTTAACTCCTCAACAGATGTGTAGTCTAGACCTCCTACCTCCTCAACATATGTGTAGTCTAGACCTCCTTTAACTCCTCAACAGATGTGTAGTCTAGACCTCCTTCATCCTATACCTCCTCAACAGATGTGTAGTCTTGACCTCCTATAGCTCCTCAACAGATGTGTAGTCTAGACCTCCTATAACTCCTCAACAGATGTGTAGTCGAGACCTCCTACCTCCTCAACAGATGTGTAGTCTAGACCTCCTATAACTCCTCAACAGATGTGTAGTCTAGACCTCCTACCTCCTCTACATATGTGTAGTCTAGACCTCCTATAGCTCCTCAACAGATGTGTTGTCTAGACCTCCTATAACTCATCAACATATGTGTAGTCTAGACCTCCTACGTCCTATACCTCCTCAACAGATGTGTAGTCTAAACCTCCTATACCTCCTCAACAGATGTGTAGTCTAGACCTCCTACCTCCTCAACAGATGTGTAGTCTAGACCTCCTATAACTCCTCAACAGATGTGTTGTCTAGACCTCCTACCTCAACAGATGTGTAGTCTAGACCTCCTACCTCCTCAACAGATGTGTAGTCTAGACCTCCTTTAACTCCTCAACAGATGTGTAGTCTAGACCTCCTTCATCCTATACCTCCTCAACAGATGTGTAGTCTAGACCTCCTATAGCTCCTCAACAGATGTGTAGTCTAGAACTCCTATAGCTCCTCAATACATGTGTAGTCTAGACCTCCTATAACTCCTCAACAGATGTGTAGTCTAGACCTCCTACCTCCTCAACAGATGTGTAGTCTAGACCTCCTTTAACTCCTCAACAGATGTGTAGTCTAGACCTCCTTCATCCTATACCTCCTCAACAGATGTGTAGTCTAGACCTCCTATAGCTCCTCAACAGATGTGTAGTCTAGGCCTCCTATAGCTCCTCAACAGATGTGTAGTCTAGACCTCCTATAGCTCCTCAACAGATGTGTAGTCTAGACCTCCTATAACTCCTCAACAGATGTGTAGTCTAGACCGCCTATAGCTCCTCAACAGATGTGTAGTCTAGACCTCCTATAGCTCCTCAACAGATGTGTAGTCTTGACCTCCTATAGCTCCTCAACAGATGTGTAGTCTTGACCTCCTATAGCTCCTCAACAGATGTGTAGTCTAGACCTCCTATAACTCCTCAACAGATGTGTAGTCGAGACCTCCTACCTCCTCTACATATGTTTAGTCTAGACCTCCTATAGCTCCTCAACAGATGTGTTGTCTAGACCTCCTATAACTCATCAACAGATGTGTAGTCTAGACCTCCTACGTCCTATACCTCCTCAACAGATGTGTAGTCTAGACCTCCTATAACTCCTCAACAGATGTGTAGTCTAGACCTCCTATAGCTCCTCAATACATGTGTAGTCTAGACCTCCTATAGCTCCTCAATACATGTGTAGTCTAGACCTCCTATAACTCCTCAACAGATGTGTAGTCTAGACCTCCTATAACTCCTCAACAGATGTGTAGTCTAGACCTCCTATAACTCCTCAACAGATGTGTAGTCTAGACCTCCTATAACTCCTCAACAGATGTGTAGTCTAGACCTCCTATAACTCCTCAACAGATGTGTAGTCTAGACCTCCTATAGCTCCTCAACAGATGTGTAGTCTAGACCTCCTATAACTCCTCAACAGATGTGTAGTCTAGACCTCCTATAACTCCCCAACAGATGTGTAGTCTAGACCTCCTATAGCTCCTCAACAGATGTGTAGTCTAGACCTCCTACCTCCTCAACAGATGTGTAGTCTAGACCTCCTATAACACCTCAACAGATGTGTAGTCTAGACCTCCTACCTCCTCTACATATGTGTAGTCTAGACCTATAACTCCTCAACAGATGTGTTGTCTAGACCTCCTACCTCAACAGATGTGTAGTCTAGACCTTCTTTAACTCCTCAACAGATGTGTAGTCTAGACCTCCTACCTCCTCAACATATGTGTAGTCTAGACCTCCTTTAACTCCTCAACAGATGTGTAGTCTAGACCTCCTTCATCCTATACCTCCTCAACAGATGTGTAGTCTAGACCTCCTATAGCTCCTCAACAGATGTGTAGTCTAGACCTCCTATAACTCCTCAACAGATGTGTAGTCTAGACCTCCTATAGCTCCTCAACAGATGTGTAGTCTAGACCTCCTATAGCTCCTCAACAGATGTGTAGTCTAGACCTCCTATAACTCCTCAACAGATGTGTAGTCTAGACCGCCTATAGCTCCTCAACAGATGTGTAGTCTAGACCTCCTATAGCTCCTCAACAGATGTGTAGTCTTGACCTCCTATAGCTCCTCAACAGATGTGTAGTCTTGACCTCCTATAGCTCCTCAACAGATGTGTAGTCTAGACCTCCTATAACTCCTCAACAGATGTGTAGTCGAGACCTCCTACCTCCTCAACAGATGTGTAGTCTAGACCTCCTATAACTCCTCAACAGATGTGTAGTCTAGACCTCCTACCTCCTCTACATATGTGTAGTCTAGACCTCCTATAGCTCCTCAACAGATGTGTTGTCTAGACCTCCTATAACTCATCAACATATGTGTAGTCTAGACCTCCTGCGTCCTATATCTCCTCAACAGATGTGTAGTCTAAACCTCCTATACCTCCTCAACAGATGTGTAGTCTAGACCTCCTACCTCAACAGATGTGTAGTCTAGACCTCCTATAACTCCTCAACAGATGTGTTGTCTAGACCTCCTACCTCAACAGATGTGTAGTCTAGACCTCCTACCTCCTCAACAGATGTGTAGTCTAGACCTCCTTTAACTCCTCAACAGATGTGTAGTCTAGACCTCCTTCATCCTATACCTCCTCAACAGATGTGTAGTCTAGACCTCCTATAGCTCCTCAACAGATGTGTAGTCTAGAACTCCTATAGCTCCTCAATACATGTGTAGTCTAGACCTCCTATAACTCCTCAACAGATGTGTAGTCTAGACCTCATACCTCCTCAACAGATGTGTAGTCTAGACCTCCTATAACTCCTCAACAGATGTGTAGTCTAGACCTCATACCTCCTCAACAGATGTGTAGTCTAGACCTCCTTTAACTCCTCAACAGATGTGTAGTCTAGACCTCCTTCATCCTATACCTCCTCAACAGATGTGTAGTCTAGACCTCCTATAGCTCCTCAACAGATGTGTAGTCTAGGCCTCCTATAGCTCCTCAACAGATGTGTAGTCTAGACCTCCTATAGCTCCTCAACAGATGTGTAGTCTAGACCTCCTATAACTCCTCAACAGATGTGTAGTCTAGACCGCCTATAGCTCCTCAACAGATGTGTAGTCTAGACCTCCTATAGCTCCTCAACAGATGTGTAGTCTTGACCTCCTATAGCTCCTCAACAGATGTGTAGTCTTGACCTCCTATAGCTCCTCAACAGATGTGTAGTCTAGACCTCCTATAACTCCTCAACAGATGTGTAGTCGAGACCTCCTACCTCCTCTACATATGTTTAGTCTAGACCTCCTATAGCTCCTCAACAGATGTGTTGTCTAGACCTCCTATAACTCATCAACAGATGTGTAGTCTAGACCTCCTACGTCCTATACCTCCTCAACAGATGTGTAGTCTAGACCTCCTATAACTCCTCAACAGATGTGTAGTCTAGACCTCCTATAGCTCCTCAATACATGTGTAGTCTAGACCTCCTATAGCTCCTCAATACATGTGTAGTCTAGACCTCCTATAACTCCTCAACAGATGTGTAGTCTAGACCTCCTATAACTCCTCAACAGATGTGTAGTCTAGACCTCCTATAACTCCTCAACAGATGTGTAGTCTAGACCTCCTATAACTCCTCAACAGATGTGTAGTCTAGACCTCCTATAACTCCTCAACAGATGTGTAGTCTAGACCTCCTATAACTCCTCAACAGATGTGTAGTCTAGACCTCCTATAGCTCCTCAACAGATGTGTAGTCTAGACCTCCTATAACTCCTCAACAGATGTGTAGTCTAGACCTCCTATAACTCCCCAACAGATGTGTAGTCTAGACCTCCTATAGCTCCTCAACAGATGTGTAGTCTAGACCTCCTACCTCCTCAACAGATGTGTAGTCTAGACCTCCTATAACTCCTCAACAGATGTGTAGTCTAGACCTCCTACCTCCTCTACATATGTGTAGTCTAGACCTATAACTCCTCAACAGATGTGTTGTCTAGACCTCCTACCTCAACAGATGTGTAGTCTAGACCTCCTTTAACTCCTCAACAGATGTGTAGTCTAGACCTCCTACCTCCTCAACATATGTGTAGTCTAGACCTCCTTTAACTCCTCAACAGATGTGTAGTCTAGACCTCCTTCATCCTATACCTCCTCAACAGATGTGTAGTCTAGACCTCCTATAGCTCCTCAACAGATGTGTAGTCTAGACCTCCTATAACTCCTCAACAGATGTGTAGTCTAGACCTCCTATAGCTCCTCAACAGATGTGTAGTCTAGACCTCCTATAGCTCCTCAACAGATGTGTAGTCTAGACCTCCTATAACTCCTCAACAGATGTGTAGTCTAGACCGCCTATAGCTCCTCAACAGATGTGTAGTCTAGACCTCCTATAGCTCCTCAACAGATGTGTAGTCTTGACCTCCTATAGCTCCTCAACAGATGTGTAGTCTTGACCTCCTATAGCTCCTCAACAGATGTGTAGTCTAGACCTCCTATAACTCCTCAACAGATGTGTAGTCGAGACCTCCTACCTCCTCTACATATGTTTAGTCTAGACCTCCTATAGCTCCTCAACAGATGTGTTGTCTAGACCTCCTATAACTCATCAACAGATGTGTAGTCTAGACCTCCTACGTCCTATACCTCCTCAACAGATGTGTAGTCTAGACCTCCTATAACTCCTCAACAGATGTGTAGTCTAGACCTCCTATAGCTCCTCAATACATGTGTAGTCTAGACCTCCTATAGCTCCTCAATACATGTGTAGTCTAGACCTCCTATAACTCCTCAACAGATGTGTAGTCTAGACCTCCTATAACTCCTCAACAAATGTGTAGTCTAGACCTCCTATAACTCCTCAACAGATGTGTAGTCTAGACCTCCTATAACTCCTCAACAGATGTGTAGTCTAGACCTCCTATAACTCCTCAACAGATGTGTAGTCTAGACCTCCTATAACTCCTCAACAGATGTGTAGTCTAGACCTCCTATAGCTCCTCAACAGATGTGTAGTCTAGACCTCCTATAACTCCTCAACAGATGTGTAGTCTAGACCTCCTATAACTCCCCAACAGATGTGTAGTCTAGACCTCCTATAGCTCCTCAACAGATGTGTAGTCTAGACCTCCTACCTCCTCAACAGATGTGTAGTCTAGACCTCCTATAACTCCTCAACAGATGTGTAGTCTAGACCTCCTACCTCCTCTACATATGTGTAGTCTAGACCTATAACTCCTCAACAGATGTGTTGTCTAGACCTCCTACCTCAACAGATGTGTAGTCTAGACCTCCTTTAACTCCTCAACAGATGTGTAGTCTAGACCTCCTACCTCCTCAACATATGTGTAGTCTAGACCTCCTTTAACTCCTCAACAGATGTGTAGTCTAGACCTCCTTCATCCTATACCTCCTCAACAGATGTGTAGTCTAGACCTCCTATAGCTCCTCAACAGATGTGTAGTCTAGACCTCCTATAACTCCTCAACAGATGTGTAGTCTAGACCTCCTATAGCTCCTCAACAGATGTGTAGTCTAGACCTCCTATAGCTCCTCAACAGATGTGTAGTCTAGACCTCCTATAACTCCTCAACAGATGTGTAGTCTAGACCGCCTATAGCTCCTCAACAGATGTGTAGTCTAGACCTCCTATAGCTCCTCAACAGATGTGTAGTCTTGACCTCCTATAGCTCCTCAACAGATGTGTAGTCTAGACCTCCTATAACTCCTCAACAGATGTGTAGTCGAGACCTCCTACCTCCTCAACAGATGTGTAGTCTAGACCTCCTATAACTCCTCAACAGATGTGTAGTCTAGACCTCCTACCTCCTCTACATATGTGTAGTCTAGACCTCCTATAGCTCCTCAACAGATGTGTTGTCTAGACCTCCTATAACTCATCAACATATGTGTAGTCTAGACCTCCTACGTCCTATACCTCCTCAACAGATGTGTAGTCTAAACCTCCTATACCTCCTCAACAGATGTGTAGTCTAGACCTACCTCCTCAACAGATGTGTAGTCTAGACCTCCTATAACTCCTCAACAGATGTGTTGTCTAGACCTCCTACCTGAACAGATGTGTAGTCTAGACCTCCTACCTCCTCAACAGATGTGTAGTCTAGACCTCCTATAACTCCTCAACAGATGTGTTGTCTAGACCTCCTACCTCAACAGATGTGTAGTCAAGACCTCCTTTAACTCCTCAACAGATGTGTAGTCTAGACCTCCTACCTCCTCAACATATGTGTAGTCTAGACCTCCTTTAACTCCTCAACAGATGTGTAGTCTAGACCTCCTTCATCCTATACCTCCTCAACAGATGTGTAGTCTAGACCTCCTATAACTCCTCAACAGATGTGTAGTCTAGACCTCCTATAGCTCCTCAACAGATGTGTAGTCTAGACCTCCTATAGCTCCTCAACAGATGTGTAGTCTAGACCTCCTATAACTCCTCAACAGATGTGTAGTCTAGACCTCCTATAGCTCCTCAACAGATGTGTAGTCTTGACCTCCTATAGCTCCTCAACAGATGTGTAGTCTTGACCTCCTATAGCTCCTCAACAGATGTGTAGTCTAGACCTCCTATAACTCCTCAACAGATGTGTAGTCGAGACCTCCTACCTCCTCAACAGATGTGTAGTCTAGAACTCCTATAACTCATCAACAGATGTGTAGTCTAGACCTCCTACGTCCTATACCTCCTCAACAGATGTGTAGTCTAGACATCCTATAGCTCCTCAACAGATGTGTAGTCTAGACCTCCTATAGCTCCTCAACAGATGTGTAGTCTAGACCTCCTATAGCTCCTCAACAGATGTGTAGTCTAGACCTCCTAAAACTCCTCAACAGATGTGTAGTCTAGACCTCCTATAGCTCCTCAACAGATGTGTTGTCTAGACCTCCTATAGCTCCTCAACAGATGTGTAGTCTAGACCTCCTATAGCTCCTCAACAGATGTGTTGTCTAGACCTCCTTTAGCTCCTCAACAGATGTGTAGTCTAGACCTCCTATACCTCCTCAACAGATGTGTAGTCTAGACCTCCTATACCTCCTCAACAGATGTGTAGTCTAGACCTCCTATACCTCCTCAACAGATGTGTAGTCTAGACCTCATATAACTACTCAACAGATGTGTTGTCTAGATCTCCTACCTCAACAGATGTGTAGTCTAGACCTCCTTTAACTCCTCAACAGATGTGTAGTCTAGACCTCCTACCTCCTCAACAGATGTGTAGTCTAGACCTCCTTTAACTCCTCAACAGATGTGTAGTCTAGACCTCCTTCATCCTATACCTCCTCAACAGATGTGTAGTCTATACCTCCTATAGCTCCTCAACAGATGTGTAGTCTAGACCTCCTATAGCTCCTCAACAGATGTGTAGTCTTGACCTCCTATAGCTCCTCAACAGATGTGTAGTCTTGACCTCCTATAGCTCCTCAACAGATGTGTAGTCTAGACCTCCTATAACTCCTCAACAGATGTGTAGTCGAGACCTCCTACCTCCTCTACATATGTGTAGTCTAGACCTCCTATAGCTCCTCAACAGATGTGTTGTCTAGACCTCCTATAACTCATCAACAGATGTGTAGTCTAGACCTCCTACGTCCTATACCTCCTCAACAGATGTGTAGTCTAAACCTCCTATACCTCCTCAACAGATGTGTAGTCTAGACCTCCTATAACTCCTCAACAGATGTGTTGTCTAGACCTCCTACCTCAACAGATGTGTAGTCTAGACCTCCTTTAACTCCTCAACAGATGTGTAGTCTAGACCTCCTACCTCCTCAACAGATGTGTAGTCTAGACCTCCTTTAACTCCTCAACAGATGTGTAGTCTAGACCTCCTTTAACTCCTCAACAGATGTGTAGTCTATTCCTCCTTCATCCTATACCTCCTCAACAGATGTGTTGTCTAGACCTCCTATAGCTCCTCAACAGATGTGTAGTCTAGACCTCCTTTAGCTCCTCAACAGATGTGTAGTCTAGACCTCCTATACCTCCTCAACAGATGTCTAGACCTCATATAACTACTCAACAGATGTGTTGTCTAGACCTCCTACCTCAACAGATGTGTAGTCTAGACCTCCTTTAACTCCTCAACAGATGTGTAGTCTAGACCTCCTACCTCCTCAACAGATGTGTAGTCTAGACCTCCTTTAACTCCTCAACAGATGTGTAGTCTAGACCTCCTTCATCCTATACCTCCTCAACAGATGTGTAGTCTAGACCTCCTATAGCTCCTCAACAGATGTGTAGTCTAGACCTCCTATAACTCCTCAACAGATGTGTAGTCTAGACCTCCTTCATCCTATACCTCCTCAACAGATGTGTAGTCTAGACCTCCTATAGCTCCTCAACAGATGTGTAGTCTAGACCTCCTATAGCTCCTCAACAGATGTGTAGTCTAGACCTCCTATAGCTCCTCAACAGATGTGTAGTCTAGACCTCCTATAGCTCCTCAACAGATGTGTAGTCTAGACCTCCTATAACTCCTCAACAGATGTGTAGTCTAGACCGCCTATAGCTCCTCAACAGATGTGTAGTCTAGACCTCCTATAGCTCCTCAACAGATGTGTAGTCTTGACCTCCTATAGCTCCTCAACAGATGTGTAGTCTTGACCTCCTATAGCTCCTCAACAGATGTGTTGTTTAGACCTCCTATAACTCATCAACAGATGTGTAGTCTAGACCTCCTACGTCCTATACCTCCTCAACAGATGTGTAGTCTAAACCTCCTATACCTCCTCAACAGATGTGTAGTCTAGACCTCCTACCTCCTCAACAGATGTGTAGTCTAGACCTCCTTTAACTCCTCAACAGATGTGTAGTCTAGACCTCCTTTAACTCCTCAACAGATGTGTAGTCTAGACCTCCTTCATCCTATACCTCCTCAACAGATGTGTAGTCTAGACCTCCTATAGCTCCTCAACAGATGTGTAGTCTAGACCTCCTATAGCTCCTCAACAGATGTTGTCTAGACCTCCTATAGCTCCTCAACAGATGTGTAGTCTAGACCTCCTTTAGCTCCTCAACAGATGTGTAGTCTAGACCTCCTATAACTCCTCAACAGATGTGTAGTCTAGACCTCCTATAGCTCCTCAACAGATGTGTTGTCTAGACCTCCTATAGCTCCTCAACAGATGTGTAGTCTAGACCTCCTATAGCTCCTCAACAGATGTGTAGTCTAGACCTCCTTTAGCTCCTCAACAGATGTGTAGTCTAGACCTCCTATAACTCCTCAACAGATGTGTAGTCTAGACCTCCTATACCTCCTCAACAGATGTGTAGTCTAGACCTCCTACCTCCTCAACAGATGTGTAGTCTAGACCTCCTATAGCTCCTCAGATGTTTAGTCGAGACCTCCTACCTCCTATAACTCCTCAGATGTTTAGTCGAGACCTCCTACCTCCTAAACAGATGTTTAGTCGAGACCTCCTACCTCCTATAACTCCTCAATAGATGTGTAGTCTAGACCTCCTATAGCTCCTCAACAGATGTGGTCTAGACCTCCTTCGTCCTATAGCTCCTCAACAGATGAGTAGTCTAGACCTCCTACCTCCTCAACAGTAGATGCTACTGCTGTTTTCATGCCACAGCAGCCCTGTGCGTGTTCCCGCTCCGTCGAGCACGCCCCCGCCCAGTAGGAGCGTGCACATCGTGTGCGCGCAGGACCCTTCCCTAGACTACAAGACAGTACCAAACCCAGCCTGGAGCCTGACGCAAGGGAGCGCACCCAGAGAACAGAGAGAGAGAGAGAGAGAAGATGGACGGAGTGGGATCGTTCGGAGCGGGCCTGGCGGGTGCTGCCTTCGACCCGGTTTCCTTCATCAAGCAGCCGACCACCATCCTCAGGGTCTTGTCCTGGGTAAGAGACCGACAGATAACGGGGTCTGTCGCGGCGTCCTCCCTCGGCCTGCCGCTCGGTGGCGAGTGATCGCTCCGTAGAGCGCCGCAGATAAGAGTCTGGAAACGCCAGTAGGCTTATAGATGGACGGGGTCCAGGGGAGAGGAGGCTGTCGAATAACGGTCCATCCTGTTCAGATACACGGATATGTACCATGTTTTAGAACCTACGGTCGTTTTAGAAAACAGATTTGTAAAGAATGTCAAAAAATGAATGTGGCCTTAAAATGTATTGAATTAGGCTACAGATGATAACTAGACTGTTGCGTTGAGAGAAACGTATCTTTATAATGTCTATCTGTAGGCCTTAAGCAGGTCTATAGCATAGTGTTATTATTAAATCCCGTGTGTGTATATAGGCTGTGGGTTTGTGATATGGATCATTCCACCACTCCTCGGGAGGGGGCCGTATAGTGGCGTCGCATCCTCTCTCTCTCTATTCGCCAGTGTGGATCATTCTCCATGTGTTAATACCCCGGGTGGTTTGTCGTTCTATTGACCGGATAGTTCTACTACAGAGTGACGATATATGCACATGTGTTAATACCCCGGGTGGTTTGTCGTTATATTGTCCGGATAGTTCTACTACAGAGTGACGATATATGCACATGTGTTAATACCCCGGGTGGTTTGTCGTTATATTGACCGGATAGTTCTACTACAGAGTGACGATATGTACACATGTGCGATCTACAGTGCCTTGGAAAAGGATTTGTCCCCTTTCTGATTTTCTCTATTTGTGAATATTTTTTTAAACTGAACGTTATCAGGTGTTCAACCAAAACCTAATATTAGATAAAGGGAACCTGCGTTTACAAATAACAAATACATGTTATGTATTTTATTTAATTAATACATAAGTCTGTACTTTTGGTCCACACAGGTGTACCCCTCCCCTCCCCTCCCCTCTCCTCCTCAGGTATTCTCCCTGGTGGTGTTTGCCTCTATAGTGAACGAGGGCTATGTGAACCTGGGTAGTGAACGTCTCTTCTCCCCCTCCCCTCCCCTCCCCTCCCCTCTCCTCTCCTCCTCAGGTATTCTCCCTGGTGGTGTTTGCCTCTATAGTGAATGAGGGCTATGTGAACCTGGGTAGTGAACGTCTCTTCTCCCCCTCCCCTCCCCTCCCCTCTCCTCCGCAGGTATTCTCCCTGGTGGTGTTTGCCTCTATAGTGAACGAGGGCTATGTGAACCTGGGTAGTGAACGTCTCTTCTCCCCCTCCCCTCCCCTCTCCTCCGCAGGTATTCTCCCTGGTGGTGTTTGCCTCTATAGTGAACGAGGGCTATGTGAACCTGGGTAGTGAACGTCTCTTCTCCCCCTCCCCTCCCCTCCCCTCTCCTCCTCAGGTATTTTCCCTGGTGGTGTTTGCCTCTATAGTGAACGAGGGCTATGTGAACCTGGGTAGTGAACGTCTCTTCTCCCCCTCCCCTCCCCTCTCCTCCTCAGGTATTCTCCCTGGTGGTGTTTGCCTCTATAGTGAACGAGGGCTATGTGAACCTGGGTAGTGAACGTCTCCCCTCCCCTCCCCTCCCCTCCCCTCTCCTCCTCAGGTATTCTCCCTGGTGGTGTTTGCCTCTATAGTGAACGAGGGCTATGTGAACCTGGGTAGTGAACGTCTCTTCTCCCCCTCCCCTCTCCTCTTCAGGTATTCTCCCTGGTGGTGTTTGCCTCTATAGTGAACGAAGGCTATGTGAACCTGGGTAGTGAACGTCTCTTCTCCCCCTCCCCTCCCCTCCCCTCTCCTCCTCAGGTATTCTCCCTGGTGGTGTTTGCCTCTATAGTGAACGAGGGCTATGTGAACCTGGGTAGTGAACGTCTCTTCTCCCCCTCCCCTCTCCTCTCCTCTTCAGGTATTCTCCCTGGTGGTGTTTGCCTCTATAGTGAACGAGGGCTATGTGAACCTGGGTAGTGAACGTCTCCCCTCCCCTCCCCTCCCCTCTCCTCCTCAGGTATTCTCCCTGGTGGTGTTTGCCTCTATAGTGAACGAGGGCTATGTGAACCTGGGTAGTGAACGTCTCTTCTCCCCCTCCCCTCTCCTCTCCTCTTCAGGTATTCTCCCTGGTGGTGTTTGCCTCTATAGTGAACGAGGGCTATGTGAACCTGGGTAGTGAACGTCTCTTCTCCCCCTCCCCTCCCCTCCCCTCCCCTCTCCTCCTCAGGTATTCTCCCTGGTGGTGTTTGCCTCTATAGTGAACGAGGGCTATGTGAACCTGGGTAGTGAACGTCTCTTCTCCCCCTCCCCTCCCCTCCCCTCCCCTCTCCTCTCCTCTCCTCCTCAGGTATTCTCCCTGGTGGTGTTTGCCTCTATAGTGAACGAGGGCTATGTGAACCTGGGTAGTGAACGTCTCCCCTCCCCTCCCCTCCCCTCTCCTCCTCAGGTATTCTCCCTGGTGGTGTTTGCCTCTATAGTGAACGAGGGCTATGTGAACCTGGGTAGTGAACGTCTCTTCTCCCCCTCCCCTCTCCTCCTCAGGTATTCTCCCTGGTGGTGTTTGCCTCTATAGTGAACGAGGGCTATGTGAACCTGGGTAGTGAACGTCTCTTCTCCCCCTCCCCTCCCCTCCCCTCTCCTCCTCAGGTATTCTCCCTGGTGGTGTTTGCCTCTATAGTGAACGAGGGCTATGTGAACCTGGGTAGTGAACGTCTCTTCTCCCCCTCCCCTCTCCTCTCCTCTTCAGGTATTCTCCCTGGTGGTGTTTGCCTCTATAGTGAACGAGGGCTATGTGAACCTGGGTAGTGAACGTCTCTTCTCCCCCTCCCCTCTCCTCTCCTCCTCAGGTATTCTCCCTGGTGGTGTTTGCCTCTATAGTGAACGAGGGCTATGTGAACCTGGGTAGTAAACGTCTCTTCTCCCCCTCCCCTCCCCTCCCCTCTCCTCTTCAGGTATTCTCCCTGGTGGTGTTTGCCTCTATAGTGAACGAGGGCTATGTGAACCTGGGTAGTGAACGTCTCTTCTCCCCCTCCCCTCTCCTCTCCTCCTCAGGTATTCTCCCTGGTGGTGTTTGCCTCTATAGTGAACGAGGGCTATGTGAACCTGGGTAGTGAACGTCTCTTCTCCCCCTCCCCTCTCCTCTCCTCTCCTCCTCAGGAATTCTCCCTGGTGGTGTTTGCCTCTATAGTGAACAAGGGCTATGTGAACCTGGGTAGTGAACGTCTCTTCTCCCCCCTCCCCTCCCCTCTCCTCTTCAGGTATTCTCCCTGGTGGTGTTTGCCTCTATAGTGAACGAGGGCTATGTGAACCTGGGTAGTGAACGTCTCCACTGTGTGTTCAATAAGAACCCTGATGCGTGTAACTACGGAGTGTTCTGTGGTCTGGTGGGCTTGTTGCTGTGCTCCTTCTTCTTCCTGTTGGATGTGAAGTTTCAACAGATCAGCTCTATTAAGGACAGGAAGAAGGCTGTGATGCTGGAGGTCGGGGTTTCAGGTAGGCTAAAACACACAGACGGACACTCTTTATTTCAATGTGTATGCTGTGATTGGTTGGCTGTCCTCTGACTGTGTGCTGTGATTGGTGGTTTTCAGGTTTCTGGACGTTCCTGTGGTTTGTGAGTTTCTGTTTCCTGGCCAATCAGTGGTCTAGGACCGCACCTGAGGACCTGCCACTCAATCAGGGGGCTGACGCAGCCAGGGCATCTATCGCCTTCTCATTCTTCTCCATCCTCACCTGGGTACACACACACACACACACCCTATAGCTGCTCCAGGGGCACTGCACTGTGGCATTGTACTTCTCATTCTTCTGCTCCTCCTCTTCCTTCTCCTCTTCATTCTTCTGCTCCTCCTCTCCTCCTCCTCCTACTCCTCTTCCTTCTCCTCCTCTTCATTCTTCTTCTTCTCTTCATTCTTCTTCTTCTCCTCTTCTTCTCCTCCTCCTTCATTCTTCTTCTCCTCCTCCTTCTCTTCCTCCTTCATTCTTCTTCTCCTCCTCCTTCTCTTCCTTCTCCTCCTCCTCCTCATTCTTCTCCTTCTCCTCTTCCTTCTTCTCCTCCTCATTCTTCTTCTCTCCTTGTTCTTCTTCTCCCTCCAGGCTGGTCTGACGGTGCGTGCAGTCCAGAAATATCTCCTGGGAACAGACATGACCCTCTTCACCACCGACCATCTGGACGGAGTCGCCCCTGTAACACCATACCCCCCCACCACCACCGGGGGCACCATCGAGCCCAGCGACAACTACCAGAGCCCCCCGTTCACAGAGGGGCTGGAAGCTCCTGCCCCCACATACCAGGTCCCCATATACTAGTCCCTCCCTGTCCCCATCTCCCTGTCCCCACATACCAGGTCCCCATATACTAGTCCCCTCCCTGTCCCCATATACTAGTCCCTCCCTAGTCCCCACCTCCCTGTCCCCGTAGTCCCCACATACCAGGTCCTATCCACTAGAGAACATAGTGCTGGAAGCGCTGAAGGGGACCTAGTTACATGTACAGTCCCTCCATGGTAATGTTTTTAAGGGGATGTTATGTTCTTGGGTTCGGTGTTATCTGCATGTTCTGTAAGACTGACTAAGTGCCAAACTGTCTTGTGTGTCTGACAGTGACTGTAGATAGTAACTTTCACCACTATGATGTTAACGTGACCAAGTGCAATATCTCCCTCCACCCAGTAGCCACTCTGCCGACCAGTCATACACTATTCCCTATGTAGTGCATTAATGATGGCCAGCTGAGCCTTTACCACCAGTGCACTTTGTAAGGTAATAGTGGTTTCAGATGCGCCCTAAACTAATGTGTGCAAACATCACAGAAGATTCTGGCTGGTTTATGTTTACATTCTAGAAGTGGTTTGTTTACATTCTAGAAGTGGTTTGATTACATTTAGAAGCTATTTATTTATGTTCTAGAAGCTGTTTGTTTACATTCTAGAAGCTGTTTGTTTACATTCTAGAAGCTGTTTGTTTATGTTCTAGAAGCTGTTTGTTTACGTTCTAGAATCTTTTTATGTTTACGTTCTAGAAGCTGTTTGTTTACATTCTAGAATCTTTTTATGTTTACGTTCTAGAAGCTGTTTGTTTACGTTCTAGAAGCTGTTTGTTTACGTTCTAGAATCTTTTTATGTTTACGTTCTAGAAGCTGTTTGTTTACGTTCTAGAAGCTGTTTTTACGTTCTAGAATCTTTTGGTTTCTTTTCTAGAAGCTATTTGTCATTCTGGAAGCTGCCAAACTGCCCTGCTAGTTGTCTTCCTTCACAGAGCATCAGTCAGTCAGCTACCCAGAGATAAACTAGACATACCATGATGGCTCTTTATTACTGTATATACCCTGGGTCTGGGTCTCTCTAAATCTGCTCTGTGGAATATAACCGTGCCCATTGTTACCATGGTGACAACACACCCACACACACTCACTAGTGAACCTCACTGCCCAGTGTGTGTGTGTCTGGTGTGTGTCTGGTATTTGTTGTTTCAGGTCTGAAGAAAAAGAAAGACAAGTAAAGTGTTCTTCTGTTGGTGGTGTTCCGGAACAGAGGTGTTCCGGAACAGTCTGTCTCACCATCTTGTACAGTGTCTCTAGGTGAAGCCTAGACATTACATGTCACTGTCTGTATTGACAGTCATATTACATATTATATTACAATTCAAGAGGTTTTGTGTTTGTTGATATAACAGTCAACAGATGAATATAATGCTGAATATAACTGACCTCCAGAAAGCCTTGTCTGTGGTGCCATCTGCTCCTTGTATCACTAGCGGTGTAACAGCGCCCTCTAGCTGCCGAGGGACTCGAGCTTTTAAAGGCCCAATGCTGCAGCTCTCTTTTTATCTGAATATCAAATCATTTCTAACGAATTAGTACATTTCTGTTATTCCTTTTGACCATTTTAATTGAAAACAAACGAAAAAATAGCAAAGTGTAATATCTCAAGCAAGAATTTTGCTAGGACTGTCGGAGTGGTGAGGGGGAAACTAGCTGTTATTGGCAGAGAGATTTCGAACTCTCTTATTGGTCTATTAACTAATTAACCGCCGGGTGACGTCACCAGGCAGGCCAAAACTCCATCCCACCAAAACAGACTGAAATTTCAGACGGTCTTTTCAAGCAGCTCTTCAACTAAAACGGCATTATGAATTTCACAGTATTATTCCAACATCATAGCGTGGAAATATATCAAACACAGGAAAATTTTTGACTGCCTGGGGCTTTTAAAATACGTTTAAAAGTGATGAATGTAATATTGTGTGGGCAAAATGTTCTGTTGAATTCTGTGTAATTGTGAATTTAAAGAGCCGTTTGTTTTGATTTTAAAATTCATTTGATCTGAATTGATATGGAAAAACGTTGATTTACCCCTAAAAAACCCTGAAAGGTTGAATAAATGGACTTACACATAGGACCTACAGTATAACGAACGGAGTTCTATGTTCAGATTAAGAGGATGTTTCAGTATGTAGATCAGGGACGGGCAACTCAAGGATGGCCAATATACAGCACCAGTCAAAAGGTTGGACACCGACTCATTCCAGGGTTTTGATTTATTTGTACTATTTTCTACATTGTAGAATAATAGTGAAGACATCAAAACGATTAAATACTCCCTATTAATGTAGAATGTCCTCTGGGTCTAATAGACCTATTAAGGATTAATCGTATAACTTTTAAAATGTATTCCCTTTTAAATGTGTTGTAAACACAACCAGTCATGTTTTCAGCTTGCCAAACAATCACTTCCCTAAAGGTGCTCCTGTTGGCTTGCCGCGCACGTTTGTCCACTGTGCGCCGGTCGTTTGATGAATGGAAAGAGATCTGTTACAAAATAAACGAGAAGTGTAATGACATTCAGTGATTGTCAATGGCAACCATTAGGCTTGTAGTCTGAATTGATGCGTCCGCTGCTGTAAGAGCGCGTCGCAGTCTGTCTCTCTGCCTTGGTAGAAATGTTGTCGGACGCAATTTGGAGGGAATACTGCCCGTTTTAATGTCAATTCTCTCATTTTCATGCAGTTGACATGCGGTAATGTTAATCCTTAAGAGTTTGAGTTTAATGCGTCAATCTCAGTAACATAATACAAAAATCCCCATCTAAACATGTCAGTTTAAAGATAGAGATGGTTTGCCTGGGCTCAATGCACCGCATCCTCCTGTCGGGATTCCGCATCAGCGGGGGAAGGTGGCCGAGCTAAAGCAGTGTTTGACAGAACATGAGACATCCCGAAAATCAGAGAACCGTTTGGGCATCTCCGTTTAGCTCTACGAACCCCACAAGTGTCATAGGACTCCTCTGAAGGTAACCAGGTACCGGTACAAAAACAATCAATAAATGGAAGTATGGAGGTAGTTTTGTTAAATATGTCCAAAAAACTACAATATTTCCTGGTCTTATATCTCCTAGATATACAGAACCAAACGTTTGGACACACCTACTCATTCAATGATGTTTTATTTTTTAAAACTGTTTTCTACATTGTAGAATAATAGTGATGTCAACTATGAAACAACACATGGAATCATGGAGTAACCAAGAAAGTGTTAAACAAATCAAAATATATTTTACATTTGAGATTCTTCAAAGTAGCCACCCTTTGCCTTGATGACAGCTTTGCACACTCTTGGCATTCTCTCAACCAGCTTCACCTGGAATGCTTTTCCAACATTCTTGAAGGAGTTCCCACATATGCTGAGCACTTGTTGGCTGCTTTTCCGTCACTCTGCGATCCAACTCATCCCAAACCATCTCAATTGGGATGAGGTCAGGTGATTGCGGAGGCCAGGTCATCTGATGCAGCACTTCATCACTCTCCTTCATCAAATTGCCCTTACCCAGCCTGGAGGTGTGTTGGGTCATTGTCCTGTTGAAAAATCAATGATAGTCCCACTAAGTCCAAACCAGATGGGATGGCATATCGCTGCAGAATTCTGTGGTAGCCATGCTGGTTAAGTGTGCCTTAAATAAATCACAGACAGTGTCACCAGCATTTCAGTTGAATACATTCAGTGGGACATCTGACTAGGTATCCCCCTTTCCCAAAGCACCCCTACACCATCACACCACCTCCTCCTCCATGCTTCGCGGTGGGAACCACACATGCAGAGATCATCCTTTCACCTACTCTGCATCTCACAAAGACACGGTTGGAACCAAAGATCTCAAATTTGGACTCATTTGGACAGATTTCCACCGGTCTAATGTCCATTGCTTATGTTTCTTGGCCCAAACAAGTCTTCTTATTGTGTCATTTAGTAGTGGTTTCTTTGCAGCAATTCAACCATGAAGGCCTGATTCACACAATCTCCTCTAAAAAGTTGATGTTGAGATGTGTCTGTTACTTGAATTCTGTGAAGCATTTATTTGGGCTGCAATCTGAAGTGAGGTTACCTCTTTGCTTCTTGCCATAATGTGGACTTGGTCTTTTTACCAAATAGGGCCAACTTCTGTATACCACCCCTACCTTGTCACAACACAACTGATTGGCTCAAACGCATTAAGAAGGAAAGAAACTTCACAAATTAACAAGGCACACCTGTTAATTGAAAAGCATTCCAGGTGACTACCTCATGAAGCTGGTTGAGAGAATGCCAAGAGTGTGCAAAGCTGCCATCAAGGCAAATACATTTTGATTTATTTAACACTTTTTTGGTTACTGCATGTTTGCATATGTGTTATTTCATAGTTTTGACGTCTTCACTATTATTCTACAATGTAGAAAATAGTAAAAATAAAGAAAAGCCCTGGAATGAGTAGGTGTGTCCAGACTGTTGACTGGTACTGTAGGACAGACACTTCAAAAACCTTGTTTCGTATCATTTCTTGTTTTGCCATTGCTGAATATGTTATTCAATGTGTTTCTATAGGTCATTAGTAGTAATAATAAATATTAAAGGCCAAATTCAATATTTGAAATGGCTCCATACGGAACACAGTTACTTACTCTACACATCACAGCAGCGTGTCTGTTCTATATCCTATAATTCTATGTTGTGTTGATGTTCTCAGTACTCTAGTCTGAGTGATAGAGGGGTCAGGAGACAGGGAGGAGGGGTCTGGAGACAGGGAGGAGGGGTCTGGAGACAGGGAGGAGGGGTCAGGTCTGTAGATTAAGGAATCATTTCAGATCAACTAATTTCTGTCCTGTTGATCCTCCGAAACACACTCTGCCTGCGTATGTGTGTCCACTCCAGTGCTGTTGGTAGTAAAGTATCTCAGTGTGTATTATAGAAGTGGTCGTAAAGCCGTCTGTAGTGCTTCAGTATTATAATAACTCTGTTGGAAATGGACCAATCACATGTGATCTGACCCTGGTTGTTGTTTTTAAAGGTGTAGCACCTCAATGTGCCCATTACTTACAGAGGTCCTTCCATTGTTCTCCTCTCTGAATGTCTGACTGCTGTCAGATCACCTCACTGAAATAAAGCAGAAAATTTTTCATGACTGGTCTCTGTTGTGTTACTTCTATAAAGGTCGCCCCTTCTGTTGTGTTACTTCTATAAAGGTCCCCCTTCTGTTGTGTTACATCTATAAAGGTCCCCCTTCTGTTGTGTTACATCTATAAAGGTCCCCCCTTCTGTTGTGTTACATTCATTAAGTTCCCCCTTCTGTTGTGTTATGTCTATAAAGGCCCCCCTTCTGTTGTGTTACATCTATAAAGGTCCCCCCTTCTGTTGTGTTACATCTATAAAGGTCCCCCCTTCTGTTGTGTTACGTTCATTAAGTTCCCCCTTCTGTTGTGTTATGTCTATAAAGGTCCCCCTTCTGTTGTGTTACATCTATAAAGGTCCCCCCTTCTGTTGTGTTACATCTATAAAGGTCCCCCTTCTGTTGTGTTACATCTATAAAGGTCCCCCCTTCTGTTGTGTTACGTCTATAAAGGTCCCCCCTTCTGTTGTGTTACATCTATAAAGGTCCCCCCTTCTGTTGTGTTACGTCTATAAAGGTCCCCCCTTCTGTTGTGTTACGTCTATAAAGGTCCCCCCTTCTGTTGTGTTACATCTATAAAGGTCCCCCCTTCTGTTGTGTTACGTCTATAAAGGTCCCCCCTTCTGTTGTGTTACATCTATAAAGGTCCCCCCTTCTGTTGTGTTACGTCTATAAAGGTCCCCCCTTCTGTTGTGTTATGTCTATAAAGGTCCCCCTTCTGTTGTGTAACATCTATAAAGGTCCCCCCTTCTGTTGTGTTACATCTATAAAGGTCCTCCCTTCTGTTGTGTTACATCTATAAAGGTCGCCCCTTCTGTTGTGTTACATCTATAAAGGTCCCCCTTCTGTTGTGTTACATCTATAAAGGTCCCCCCTTCTGTTGTGTTACATCTATAAAGGTCCCCCTTCTGTTGTGTTACGTCCATTAAAAAAATGTACGTAAATATTCAGACCCTTTGTTTTGAGACTCAAAATTGAAGTCAGGTGCTTCCTGTTTCCATTGTTCATCCTTGAGATGTTTCTACAACTTGATTGGAGTCTACCTGTGATAAATTCAATTGATTGGACATGATTTGGAAAGGCACACACCTGTCTATATAAGGTCCCACAGAGTATGTCAGAGAAAAAAACCAAGCCATGAGGTTGAAGGAATTGTCCGTAGAGCTCCGAGACAGGATAGTCTTGAGGAACAGATCAGGGGAAGGAACCAAAACATTTCTGCCATATTGATGGTCCCCAAGAACACAGTGGCCTCCATCATTCTGAAATGGAAGAAGTTTGAAACCAAGACTATTCCTGGACCTGGCCGCCCGGCCAACTGAGCAATCGGGGGAGAAGGACCTTGGTCAGGTAGGTGACCAAGAACCCGATGGTCACTCTGAAAGAGCTCCAGAGTTCGTCTGTGGAGATGGGAGAAACTTCCAGAAGGATAACCATCCCTGCAGCACTTCACGAATCAGGCCTTTATGGTAGAGTGGCCAGACAGAAGCCACTCCACTAGGGTAGGGGACAACAGTATGGTGGAGACAGACTAGGACCTCCTCTAACACTAGGGTAGGGGACAGACTAGGACCTCCTCTAACACTAGGGTAGGGGACAGACTAGGACCTCCTCTAACACTAGGGTAGGGGACAGACTAGGACCTCCTCTAACACTAGGGTAGGGGACAGACTAGGTCCTCCTCTAACACTAGGGTAGGGGACAGCAGTATGGAGGACAAATAGACCAAAATGGACCAAAGCTGTTTAATCAAAATTGGGGCAAACAGAAATATTCTGGTTTTATATGATGTGGGTTTACAGACTGGTTGTGGGTTTACAGACTGGTTGTGGGTTTACAGACTGGTTGAGAGAGAGAGAGACAGAAGAGAAACAAGAGAAACAGTCCGACTCCCTCCAGACTTCAACTATCTGATTACCTTCCACAGCCCTGAGAGAACCTCTACCTTTTAACAAGGTTACTTTACCACCCTGAGGGAGTAGTAGAGGGTCTGACTGTCTCCGAGGGAGTAGTAGAGGGTCTGACTGTCTCCGAGGGAGTAGTAGAGGGTCTGACTGTCTCCGAGGGAGTAGTAGAGGGTCTGACTGTCTCCGAGGGAGTAGTAGAGGGTCTGACTGTCTCCGAGGGAGTAGTAGAGGGTCTGACTGTCTCCGAGGGAGTAGTAGAGGGTCTGACTGTCTCCGAGGGAGTAGTAGAGGGTCTGACTGTCTCCGAGGGAGTAGTAGAGGGTCTGACTGTCTCCGAGGGAGTAGTAGAGGGTCTGACTGTCTCCGAGGGAGTAGTAGAGGGTCTGACTGTCTCCGAGGGAGTAGTAGAGGGTCTGACTGTCTCCGAGGGAGTAGTAGAGGGTCTGACTGTCTCCGAGGGAGTAGTAGAGGGTCTGACTGTCTCCGAGGGAGTAGTAGAGGGTCTGACTGTCTCCGAGGGAGTAGTAGAGGGTCTGACTGTCTCCGAGGGAGTAGTAGAGGGTCTGACTGTCTCCGAGGGAGTAGTAGAGGGTCTGACTGTCTCCGAGGGAGTAGTAGAGGGTCTGACTGTCTCCGAGGAGTAGTAGAGGGTCTGACTGTCTCCGAGGGAGTAGTAGATGGTCTGACTGTCTCCGAGGGAGTAGTAGAGGGTCTGACTTAATAAACTCTCCTCAGTCATCAAACCTGATAAAAGAACCAACGCGTCACTCCTTCAACACTTTATCAACATAATGGAAATGTGATCAGAAGAGAGAGGGGAGAAAAATCAAATATATAGAACCATTCTTCTTATTAATACACAACATGTGGTACTTGTAGGGCCCTCCAGGTTCGGGTCGCCAGGCTGGGTCCAGGTCCAGCCGGAATCACACCGGGAATCAGGTCAACATCTGGCAACCAGAATTCAGTTCAACCTCCTGCTGGCCCCAGCCTTGCCATCAAATACACTACCCAACGTCCTCTCTGGCCATGGTCACCATGGAAACAGGCTCCCCCTGAATGGCAACAGGCAGGGCTGTGATTGGGCAGTGTGCATGTCTGTCCCAGGCCAGGGCTAGCTGATGATGCGGCTGATGTCCTGCAGGGAGGGGAAGTCCTCGTTGTCCCCCAGGTGCAAGGTCTTATGGGAGTTGAAGTCTTTAGGGTCCAGCACCTGGCAGCAGGTGGGGCATACCTGGCAGTCCAGCGCGGCTGCATTAGAGATGGCGCTGGAGGGGGTCTGCCAGGCACTCTTCCTGTTCTTCCTGGTCCCGCCCCCCCCCTGTCTTTCCATGGCCCGGTTGTCTGCGTGGGCCGTCAGCAGCTCCTGCTGTTTCCTCGTGTCAGGAAGTAGCACCAGCAGCTCATTGAAGACACCGCCAAAGTTGTCCCCTAACAGAGTCCTACAGCTCTGGTGGTACAGCACGGCTGACATCAGACCCTGTTAGAGAGAGAGATGTTACCGACTTCACTGTCCCCATGAGAGAGATGTTAGGGTCTACATCAGACCATGTTAGAGAGAGAGAGATGTTAGGGTCTACATCAGACCCTGTTAGAGAGAGAGAGATGTTAGGGTTAGGGTCTACATCAGACCCTGTTAGAGAGAGAGAGATGTTAGGGTTAGGGTCTACATCAGACCCTGTTAGAGAGAGAGAGATGTTAGGGTTAGGGTCTACATCAGACCCTGTTAGAGAGAGAGAGATGTTAGGGTTAGGGTCTACATCAGACCCTGTTAGAGAGAGAGAGATGTTAGGGTCTACATCAGACCCTGTTAGAGAGAGAGAGATGTTAGGGTTAGGGTCAACATCAGACCCTGTTAGAGAGAGAGAGAGAGATGTTAGGGTCTACATCAGACCCTGTTAGAGAGAGAGAGAGAGATGTTAGGGTCTACATCAGACCCTGTTAGAGAGAGAGAGATGTTAGGGTCTACATCAGACACTGTTAGAGAGAGAGAGATGTTAGGGTTAGGGTCTACATCAGACCCTGTTAGAGAGAGAGAGAGAGAGATGTTAGGGTCTACATCAGACCCTGTTAGAGAGAGAGAGAGAGATGTTAGGGTCTACATCAGACCCTGTTAGAGAGAGAGAGATATGTTAGGGTCTACATCAGACCCTGTTAGAGAGAGATGTTAGGGTCTACATCAGACCCTGTTAGAGAGAGATGTTAGGGTCTACATCAGACCCTGTTAGAGAGAGATGTTAGGGTCTACATCAGACCATGTTAGAGAGAGAGATGTTAGGGTCTACATCAGACCCTGTTAGAGAGAGAGAGATGTTAGGGTCTACATCAGACCCTGTTAGATAGAGAGAGAGATGTTAGGGTCTACATCAGACCCTGTTAGAGAGAGAGATGTTAGGGTCTACATCCGACCCTGTTAGAGAGAGAGAGAGATGTTAGGGTCTACATCCGACCCTGTTAGAGAGAGAGAGAGATGTTAGGGTCTACATCAGACACTGTTAGAGAGAGAGAGAGATGTTAGGGTCTACATCAGACCCTGTTAGAGAGAGAGAGATGTTAGGGTCTACATCAGACCCTGTTAGAGAGAGATGTTAGGGTCTACATCAGACCATGTTAGAGAGAGAGAGATGTTAGGGTTAGGGTCTACATCAGACCCTGTTAGAGCGAGATGTTAGGGTTAGGGTCTACATCAGACCCTGTTAGAGCGAGATGTTAGGGTTAGGGTCTACATCAGACCCTGTTAGAGCAAGAGAGAGATGTTGGGGTCTACATCAGACCCTGTTAGAGAGAGAGAGATGTTAGGGTCTACATCAGACCCTGTTAGAGAGAGAGAGAGAGAGAGAGAGAGAGAGAGAGAGATGTTACCGACATCACTGTCCCCATGGCAACATGCTGCTGCTGTGTCACGTACACGTTTAAATACAACTTATATGTCTATAGGAACATTAGCCTGCTGGTCTTACTGAGTCTATAGGAACATTAGCCTGCTGGCCTTACTGGGTCTATAGGAACATTAGCCTGCTGGTCTTACTGGGTCTATAGGAACATTAGCCTGCTGGTCTTACTGAGTCTATAGGAACATTATCCTGCTGGTCTTACTGAGTCTATAGGAACATTAGCCTGCTGGTCTTACTGAGTCTATAGGAACATTAGCCTGCTGGCCTTACTGAGTCTATAGGAACATTAGCCTGCTGGTCTTACTGAGTCTATAGGAACATTAGCCTGCTGGTCTTACTGAGTCTATAGGAACATTAGCCTGCTGGCCTTACTGAGTCTATAGGAACATTAGCCTGCTGGCCTTACTGGGTCTATAGGAACATTAGCCTGCTGGTCTTACTGGGTCTATAGGAACATTAGCCTGCTGGTCTTACTGAGTCTATAGGAACATTAGCCTGCTGGCCTTACTGAGTCTATAGGAACATTAGCCTGCTGGTCTTACTGGGTCTATAGGAACATTAGCCTGCTGGTCTTACTGAGTCTATAGGAACATTAGCCTGCTGGTCTTACTGGGTGTATAGGAACATTAGCCTGCTGGTCTTACTGGGTCTATAGGAACATTAGCCTGCTGGTCTTACTGAGTCTATAGGAACATTAGCCTGCTGGTCTTACTGGGTCTATAGGAACATTAGCCTGCTGGTCTTACTGGGTCTATAGGAACATTAGCCTGCTGGTCTTACTGGGTCTATAGGAACATTAGCCTGCTGGTCTTACTGGGTCTATAGGAACATTAGCCTGCTGGTCTTACTGGGTCTATAGGAACATTAGCCTGCTGGTCTTACTGAGTCTATAGGAACATTAGCCTGCTGGCCTTACTGGGTCTATAGGAACATTAGCCTGCTGGTCTTACTGGGTCTATAGGAACATTAGCCTGCTGGTCTTACTGGGTCTATAGGAACATTAGCCTGCTGGTCTTACTGAGTCTATAGGAACATTAGCCTGCTGGTCTTACTGAGTCTATAGGAACATTAGCCTGCTGGTCTTACTGAGTCTATAGGAACATTAGCCTGCTGGTCTTACTGAGTCTATAGGAACATTAGCCTGCTGGTCTTACTGGGTCTATAGGAACATTAGCCTGCTGGCCTTACTGGGTCTATAGGAACATTAGCCTGCTGGTCTTACTGGGTCTATAGGAACATTAGCCTGCTGGTCTTACTGAGTCTATAGGAACATTAGCCTGCTGGTCTTACTGAGTCTATAGGAACATTAGCCTGCTGGTCTTACTGAGTCTATAGGAACATTAGCCTGCTGGTCTTACTGAGTCTATAGGAACATTAGCCTGCTGGTCTTACTGGGTCTATAGGAACATTAGCCTGCTGGTCTTACTGAGTCTATAGGAACATTAGCCTGCTGGTCTTACTGAGTCTATAGGAACATTAGCCTGCTGGTCTTACTGAGTCTATAGGAACATTAGCCTGCTGGTCTTACTGAGTCTATAGGAACATTAGCCTGCTGGTCTTACTGGGTCTATAGGAACATTAGCCTGCTGGTCTTACTGAGTCTATAGGAACATTAGCCTGCTGGTCTTACTGAGTCTATAGGAACATTAGCCTGCTGGTCTTACTGAGTCTATAGGAACATTAGCCTGCTGGTCTTACTGGGTCTATAGGAACATTAGCCTGCTGGTCTTACTGAGTCTATAGGAACATTATCCTGCTGGTCTTACTGAGTCTATAGGAACATTAGCCTGCTGGTCTTACTGAGTCTATAGGAACATTAGCCTGCTGGTCTTACTGAGTCTATAGGAACATTAGCCTGCTGGTCTTACTGGGTGTATAGGAACATTAGCCTGCTGGCCTTACTGGGTCTATAGGAACATTAGCCTGCTGGCCTTACTGGGTCTATAGGAACATTAGCCTGCTGGCCTTACTGGGTCTATAGGAACATTAGCCTGCTGGCCTTACTGGGTCTATATGAACATTATCCTGCTGGCCTTACTGGGTCTATAGGAACATTATCCTGCTGGTCTTACTGGGTCTATAGGAACATTAGCCTGCTGGTCTTACTGAGTCTATAGGAACATTAGCCTGCTGGTCTTACTGGGTCTATAGGAACATTAGCCTGCTGGTCTTACTGAGTCTATAGGAACATTAGCCTGCTGGTCTTACTGAGTCTATAGGAACATTAGCCTGCTGGTCTTACTGAGTCTATAGGAACATTAGCCTGCTGGCCTTACTGGGTCTATAGGAACATTAGCCTGCTGGCTTTACTGAGTCTATAGCAACATTAGCCTGCTGGCCTTACTGGGTCTATAGGAACATTAGCCTGCTGGTCTTACTGGGTGTATAGGAACATTAGCCTGCTGGTCTTACTGGGTCTATAGGAACATTAGCCTGGTGGCCTTACTGAGTGTTAGGAGTCAGGGTTAGGGTTAGGGGGGTTAAGGTTAGGAGTCAGGGTTAGGGGGGGTTAAGGTTAGGAGTCAGGGTTAGGGGGTTAAGGTTAGGAGTCAGGGTTAGGGGGGGTTAAGGTTAGGAGTCAGGGTTAGGGGGGTTAAGGTTAGGGGTCAGGGTTAGGGGGGTTAAGGTTAGGAGTCAGGGCTTACCTGTCTAAACTGTCCAGAGTAGTCCTTGAACTGGTTGAATCGTGACTGGTCGTTCTGCAGGAGGTTCTTAATGGACTGGATCAGTTCCATGTTCCTCTGCTGGAAGTTCTCTGGAGCCAGGTACACCCCCGGGGACTGGGGAGAGCTGAACACATATGGAGTCATTTAGAACACACAGTTTGAATCAAATATGTGTTGTTGTGTCTGTAAAGGTGGTGGCCTGTCTGGTGTCTGTAAAGGTGGTGGCCTGTCTGGTGTGTGTAAAGGTGGTGGCCTGTCTGGTGTGTGTAAAGGTGGTGGCCTGTCTGGTGTCTGTAAAGATGGTGGCCTGTCTGGTGTGTGTAAAGGTGGTGGCCTGTCTGGTGTGTGTAAAGGTGGTGGCCTGTCTGGTGTGTGTAAAGGTGGTGGCCTGTCTGGTGTCTGTAAAGGTGGTGGCCTGTCTGGTGTGTGTAAAGGTGGTGGCCTGTCTGGTGTGTGTAAAGGTGGTGGCCTGTCTGGTGTGTGTAAAGGTGGTGGCCTGTCTGGTGTGTGTAAAGGTGGTGGCCTGTCTGGTGTGTGTAAAGGTGGTGGCCTGTCTGGTGTGTGTAAAGGTGGTGGCCTGTCTGGTGTGTGTAAAGGTGGTGGCCTGTCTGGTGTGTGTAAAGGTGGTGGCCTGTCTGGTGTGTGTAAAGGTGGTAGCCTGTCTGGTGTGTGTAAAGGTGGTGGCCTGTCTGGTGTGTGTAAAGGTGGTGGCCTGTCTGGTGTGTGTAAAGGTGGTGGCCTGTCTGGTGTCTGTAAAGGTGGTGGCCTGTCTGGTGTGTGTAAAGGTGGTGGCCTGTCTGGTGTGTGTAAAGGTGGTGGCCTGTCTGGTGTCTGTAAAGGTGGTGGCCTGTCTGGTGTCTGTAAAGGTGGTGGCCTGTCTGGTGTGTGTAAAGGTGGTGGCCTGTCTGGTGTGTGTAAAGGTGGCGGCCTGTCTGGTGTGTGTAAAGGTGGCGGCCTGTCTGGTGTGTGTAAAGGTGGTGGCCTGTCTGGTGTCTGTAAAGGTGGTGGCCTGTCTGGTGTGTGTAAAGGTGGTGGCCTGTCTGGTGTGTGTAAAGGTGGCGGCCTGTCTGGTGTCTGTAAAGGTGGTGGCCTGTCTGGTGTCTGTAAAGGTGGTGGCCTGTCTGGTGTGTGTAAAGGTGGTGGCCTGTCTGGTGTGTGTAAAGGTGGTGGCCTGTCTGGTGTGTGTAAAGGTGATGGCCTGTCTGGTGTGTGTAAAGGTGGTGGCCTGTCTGGTGTGTGTGAAGGTGGTGGCCTGTCTGGTGTGTGTAAAGGTGGTGGCCTGTCTGGTGTGTGTAAAGGTGGTGGCCTGTCTGGTGTGTGTAAAGGTGGTGGCCTGTCTGGTGTGTGTAAAGGTGGTGGCCTGTCTGGTGTGTGTAAAGGTGGTGGTCTGTCTGGTGTGTGTAAAGGTGGTGGTCTGTCTGGTGTGTGTAAAGGTGGTGGTCTGTCTGGTGTGTGTAAAGGTGGTGGCCTGTCTGGTGTGTGTAAAGGTGGTGGCCTGTCTGGTGTGTGTAAAGGTGGTGGTCTGTCTGGTGTCTGTAAAGGTGATGTCTAGTCTAAAGGTGATGTGATGTCTAGTCTGTAAAGGTGGTGGCGGCCTGTCTAGTGTCTGGTGTCTGTAAAGGTGGTGGCCTGTCTGGTGTGTGTAAAGGTGGTGGTCTGTCTGGTGTCTGTAAAGGTGATGTCTAGTCTAAAGGTGATGTCTAGTCTGTAAAGGTGATGGCCTGTCTGGTGTGTGTAAAGGTGGTGGCCTGTCTGGTGTCTGTAAAGGTGGTGGCCTGTCTGGTGTCTGGTGTCTGTAAAGGTGATGTGACGTCTGGTCTGTAAAGGTGGTGGCCTGTCTGGTGTGTGTAAAGGTGGTGGTCTGTCTGGTGTCTGTAAAGGTGATGTCTAGTCTAAAGGTGATGTCTAGTCTGTAAAGGTGATGTCTAGTCTGTAAAGGTGATGTCTAGTCTGTAAAGGTGATGTCTGTAAAGGTGATGTCTGTAAAGGTGATGTCTGTAAAGGTGATGTCTGTAAAGGTGATGTCTGTAAAGGTGATGTCTAGTCTGTAAAGGTGATGTCTGTAAAGGTGATGTGATGTCTGTAAAGGTGATGTCTGTAAAGGTGATGTCTGTAAAGGTGATGTCTGTAAAGGTGATGTCTGTAAAGGTGATGTCTGTAAAGGTGATGTCTGTAAAGGTGATGTCTGTAAAGGTGATGTCTAGTCTGTAAAGGTGATGTGATGTCTGTAAAGGTGATGTCTGTAAAGGTGATGTCTGTAAAGGTGATGTCTGTAAAGGTGATGTCTGTAAAGGTGATGTGATGTCTGTAAAGGTGATGTGATGTCTGTAAAGGTGATGTGATGTCTGTAATGGTGATGTCTGGTCTGTAATGGTGATGTGATGTCTGGTCTGTAATGGTGATGTGATGTCTGGTCTGTAATGGTGATGTGATGTCTGGTCTGTAATGGTGATGTGATGTCTGGTCTGTAAAGCTGATGTCTGGTCTGTAATGGTGATGTCTGGTCTGTAAAGGTGATGTGATGGTTGGTCTGTAAAGGTGATGTGATGTCTGGTCTGTAAAGGTGATGTCTGGTCTGTAAAGGTGATGTGATGGTTGATCTAAAGGTGATGTCTGGTCTGTAAAGGTGATGTCTGGTCTGTAAAGGTGGTGTGATGGTCTGTAAAGGTGGTGTGATGGTTGGTCTGTAAAGGTGATGTCTGGTCTGTAAAGGTGATGTCTGGTCTGTAAAGGTGATGTCTGGTCTGTAAAGGTGATGTCTGGTCTGTAATGGTGATGTCTGGTCTGTAATGGTGATGTGATGTCTGGTCTGGAAAGGTGATGTGATGGTTGGTCTGGAAAGGTGATGTGATGGTTGGTCTGGAAAGGTGATGTGATGGTTGGTCTGGAAAGGTGATGTGATGTCTGGTCTGTAAAGGTGATGTGATGGTTGGTCTGGAAAGGTGAGGTGATGTCTGGTCTGTAAAGGTGATGTGATGGTTGGTCTGGAAAGGTGAGGTGATGTCTGGTCTGGAAAGGTGAGGTGATGTCTGGTCTGGAAAGGTGAGGTGATGTCTGGTCTGTAAAGGTGATGTGATGTCTGGTCTGGAAAGGTGATGTCTGGTCTGTAAAGGTGATGTGATGGTTGGTCTGGAAAGGTGAGGTGATGTCTGGTCTGTAAAGGTGATGTGATGTCTGGTCTGTAAAGGTGATGTCTGGTCTGTAAAGATGATGTCTGGTCTGTAAAGGTGAGGTGATGGTTGGTCTGTAAAGGTGATGTCTGGTCTGTAAAGGTGATGGCTGTAAAGGTGATGTCCGGTCTGTAAAGGTGATGTGATGTCTGGTCTGTCTGTCTGTCTCACCGGGGGCTGGATGCAGGGGGGGCAGGCTCCACCACGTTGCTGTTGAGGGGGATGCCGGTAAACCCTGGGGGGGGCTTACTGGGAGGGGTGGTGCTGCCCTGGCCGGGGGGAGGGGGGGACAGGTTTCTGGGGGGGGCAGAACTCTTCAGGACGAAGGAACTTTTAAAGCCTGGAGGAGACAAACAGCATGGTCAACATCACTACATTATGACTGATACTATCATCCATTACCCCAACTTAAAGTCTAGAGACAAACAACATGGTCAACATCACTACATTATCACTGATACTATCATCCATTACCCCAACTTAAAACCTAGAGACAAACAGCATGGTCAACATCACTACATTATGACTGATACTATCATCCATTACCCCAACTTAAAACCTAGAGACAAACAGCATGGTCAACATCACTACATTATGACTGATACTATCATCCATTACCCCAACTTAAACAGCATGGTCAACATCACTACATTATCACTGATACTATCATCCATAACCCCAACTTAAAACCTAGAGACAAACAGCATGGTCAACATCACTACATTATGACTGTTACTATCATCCATAACCCCAACTTAAACAGCATGGTCAACATCACTACATTATCACAGTTACTATCATCCATAACCCCAACTTAAAACCTAGAGACAAACAGCATGGTCAACATCACTACATTATCACTGATACCATCATCCATAACCCCAACTTAAAACCTAGAGACAAACAGCATGGTCAACATCACTACATTATGACTGTTACTATCATCCATAACCCCAACTTAAACAGCATGGTCAACATCACTACATTATCACAGTTACTATCATCCATAACCCCAACTTAAAACCTAGAGACAAACAGCATGGTCAACATCACTACATTATCACAGTTACTATCATCCATAACCCCAACTTAAACAGCATGGTCAACATCACTACATTATCACAGTTACTATCATCCATTACCCCAACTTAAAGCTGCAATTTGGAACTTTGGTCACACAACTAAATTCACATAGAAAAGTATGTTAAAGATCTGTCATTATCATTGACAGCAAGTCTAAGAAGCGGTAGGACTGTTCTATGTGACCTATTTCTATGCTCCCTGTTCTTATGTTTAGTTTCTGCGTCTTGTACTTTCGGTGTTCAACACCAGCATCAAAACAACTGAATATACAATATTTTTGGTTATTGAATACATATTTCACAGCGGTTTAGATAGAACAATGATTCGCCATGCAATTGGCTAAAAAAATACTTAAATGTCAATAAATAAAATGGCTGCGGTCAAAATTGTTCTGGAGAGAAAAAAAAATCAATTGCAAAATAATGCTTCTTATTCATTGATGGAAAACCAGTGGACGAGTTCCAACTTCAAAGACCAATGTACCTTATAGACCAACACATCCTCACTGCCGAGACGTTACGCCCTCATAGACCAACACATCCTCGCTGCCGGGACGTTACGCCCTCATAGACCAACACATCCTCACTGCCGAGACGTTACGCCCTCATAGACCAACACATCCTCGCTGCCGAGACGTTACGCCCTCATAGACCAACACATCCTCGCTGCCGGGACGTTACGCCCTCATAGACCAACACATCCTCACTGCCGAGACGTTACGCCCTCATAGACCAACACATCCTCGCTGCCGAGACGTTACGCCCTCATAGACCAACACATCCTCGCTGCCGGGACGTTACGCCTCATAGACCAACACATCCTCGCTGCCGGGACGTTACGCCCTCATAGACCAACACATCCTCGCTGCCGGGACGTTACGCCCTCATAGACCAACACATCCTCGCTGCCGGGACGTTACGCCCTCATAGACCAACACATCCTCGCTGCCGGGACGTTACGCCCTCATAGACCAACACATCCTCGCTGCCGGGACGTTACGCCCTCATAGACCAACACATCCTCGCTGCCGGGACGTTACGCCCTCATAGACCAACACATCCTCGCTGCCGGGACGTTACGCCCTCATAGACCAACACATCCTCACTGCCGGGACGTTACGCCCTCATAGACCAACACATCCTCGCTGCCGGGATGTTACGCCCTCATAGACCAACACATCCTCGCTGCCGAGACGTTACGCCCTCATAGACCAACACATCCTCGCTGCCGAGACGTTACGCCCTCATAGACCAACACATCCTCACTGCCGGGACGTTACGCCCTCATAGACCAACACATCCTCGCTGCCGAGACGTTACGCCCTCAGACCAACACATCCTCGCTGCCGGGACGTTACGCCCTCATAAACCAACACATCCTCGCTGCCGAGACGTTACGCCCTCATAGACCAACACATCCTCGCTGCCGGGACGTTACGCCCTCATAGACCAACACATCCTCACTGCCGAGACGTTACGCCCTCATAGACCAACACATCCTCGCTGCCGAGACGTTACGCCCTCATAGACCAACACATCCTCGCTGCCGGGACGTTACGCCCTCATAGACCAACACATCCTCGCTGCCGGGACGTTACGCCCTCATAGACCAACACATCCTCGCTGCCGGGACGTTACGCCCTCATAGACCAACACATCCTCGCTGCCGGGACGTTACGCCCTCATAGACCAACACATCCTCGCTGCCGGGACGTTACGCCCTCATAGACCAACACATCCTCGCCCCCCCTAACCCTCCCAGGGGTAATACTGCACAAAACCCCTCCCAGGGGTAATTCTGCACAAAACCCCTCCCAGGGGTAATTCTTCACAACCCACCCCCCCCCGGGGGTAATACTGCACAACCCCCCCCCCCCCCCCAGGGGTAATACTGCACAACTGGCACATAGAAATGTATTGTGTAGAGCAAATATGAATTGGGATAGTTATGTTATGTACCTGGGGGGGGTTTCTTGGAGATGAGGGCAGGGAACTCCTCCTCTACCTCCAGGGGGGGTTCCGGCTGGGCTTTAGGGAGTGGGGCCACTGTGACTGGTTTATCCAGGTGGCCGTTAGCCAATCCACTTGCTTTGACCTTTGATTTTACAGCGGTTTTAACTGCTGCCGTCGTCATAGCAACCAGTGGTTTGGAGGCGTGGCTCTCCGGAACGTTCTCCTTCTGTACCCTGGAGACCGTTTCCATGAGGACAGGAACTTGGTTCCCAAATGATGATGGAGGGGGCGTGGCCTGTTTCTTCTTCTTGGCTGTCTTGGACGTGGGGCTTGGGGCGGGAATAGGAGTGGGGTTAGATGTCACAGGGGAGGGCTTAGAGGTCGGTGGGAGGGGCTTAGCTGTCAGTGGGGGAGACTTGGCGGTTGGTGGGAGGGGTTTAGCTGTCAATTGGAGGGGCTTAGAGGCAGTAGGGGCAGATTTAGAGGGTCCTTTGACGATGAGAAGAGAGGAGATATCCAACATGGTTGGAACTGCTCGGTGCTCCTGCATCGTCTTGGCAACGCAATTGTCATCATCAGATGGGGGGGAGGGGCGGCGGACGGGGTGCTTTTTCCTCCGAGAGGAAGAGGAGGAGGAGAGGAGCTGGGGGCCGGCGGGGAGGGGGAGAGGAGGGTTGTTAGGGGGAGGTCTAGAGGAAGAGGAGGGAAGGATGACCGTCTTGGAGGTGTTGCTGCTGCTGCTGCTGCTGGCTTGGCTCCAGGCTGAGGTAGCTCCGCCCGCTGGTCTGGGAGGGCGGATCTTAGAGACCAGGGCGGGGAAGTCTTCTTCTTGGAAGGAGGAGTGCTTCCTGGGTTGGGCGGAGTAGGCGGGGGTCATGGGGGTCATAACCATGGCAGCAGATAGACTGGGGAAGTCATCCTCCTTCAGAGGGACCTGGGCTGGAGTCTTCAGGGCTGGGGGGGTCTTTACACTGTAACACACAATATATATACCTATAACATAGATCACTACAGAGAGACCTGGGGGGGGGGGCTTAACACTAACACACAATATATATACCTATAACATAGATCACTACAGAGAGACCTGGGGGGGGGGGGCTTAACATTAACACACAATATATACACCTATAACATACATCACTCAGAGAGACAGGGGGGGCTTTACACTGTAACACACAACATATATACCTATAACATACAATACCAGTAAAAGTTTGGACACACCTACTCACTCAAGGGTTTTTCTTTATGTTTACTATTTAATAAGTGAAGACATCAAAACTATGAAATAACATAAAGTGTTAAATCAAAATATATTGTATATTTGAGATTCTTCAACAGTAGCCACCCTTTGCCTTGATGACAGCATTGCACTGTCTTGGCATTCTCTCAACCAGCTTCATGAGGAATGCTTTTCCAACAGTCTTGCTTTTCCTTCACTCTGCGGTCCAACTCATCCCAAACCATCTCAATTGGGTTGAGGTCGAGTGATTGTAGAGGTCAGGTCATCTGATGCAGCACTTCATCACTCTCCTACATCAAATTGCCCTTAAGTGTGCCTTGAATAAATAAAAACACCTCCTCCTCCATGCTTCACAGTGGGAACCACACACCTCCTCCTCCATGCTTCACAGTGGGAACCACACACCTCCTCCTCCATGCTTCACAGTGGGAACCACACGCCTCCTCCATGCTTCACAGTGGGGACCACACACCTCCTCCTCCATGCTTCACAGTGGGAACCACACACCTCCTCCTCCATGCTTCACAGTGGGAACCACACACCTCCTCCTCCATGCTTCACAGTGGGAACCACACACCTCCTCCTCCATGCTTCACAGTGGGAACCACACACCTCCTCCTCCATGCTTCACAGTGGGAACCACACACCTCCTCCTCCATGCTTCACAGTGGGAACCACACACCTCCTCCTCCATGCTTCACAGTGGGAACCACACACCTCCTCCTCCATGCTTCACAGTGGGAACCACACACCTCCTCCTCCATGCTTCACAGTGGGAACCACACACCTCCTCCCCCATGCTTCACATCCTCCATGCTTCACAGTGGGAACCACACACCTCCTCCTCCATGCTTCACAGTGGGAACCACACACCTCCTCCCCCATGCTTCACAGTGGGAACCACACACCTCCTCCTCCATGCTTCACAGTGGGACCACACACCTCCTCCTCCTCCATGCTTCACAGTGGGAACCACACACCTCCTCCTCCTCCATGCTTCACAGTGGGAACCACACACCTCCTCCTCCTCCATGCTTCACAGTGGGAACCACACACCTCCTCCATGCTTCACAGTGGGAACCACACACCTCCTCCTCCATGCTTCACAGTGGGAACCACACATGCGGAGATCATCCGTTCACCCATCTCTGCATTTCACAAAGACACGGCAGTTGGAACCAGAAATCTCAAATTTGGACTCATCAGACCAAAGGACAGACTTCCACCGGTCTAATGTCCATTGATCGTGTTTCTTGGCCCAAGCAAGTCTCTTCTTCGTATTGGTGTCCTTAAGTAGTGGTTTCATTGCAGCAATTCGACCATGAAGGCCTGATTCACACAGTCTCCTCTGAACAGTTGATGTAGTGGTAGTGTAGTGGTAGTAGTGGTTTCTTTGCAGCAATTTGACCATGAAGGCCTGATTCACACCGTCTCCTCTGAACAGTTGATGTTGAGATGTGTCCGTTACTTGAATTCTGTGAAGCAATTATTTGGGCTGCAATTTCTGAAGCTGGTAACTATAATTAAGTTATCCTCTGTAGCAGAGGGATAACTCTGGGTCTTCCTTTCCTGTGGTGGTCCTCATGAGAGCCAGTTAACTCTAATGAACTTATCCTCTGTAGCAGAGGGAACTCTGGGTCTTCCTTTCCTGTGGTGGTCCTCATGAGAGCCAGTTAACTCTAATGAACTTATCCTCTGTAGCAGAGGGAACTCTGGGTCTTCCTTTCCTGTGGTGGTCCTCATGAGAGCCAGTTAACTCTAATGAACTTATCCTCTGTAGCAGAGGGAACTCTGGGTCTTCCATTCCTGTGGCGGTCCTCATGAGAGCCAGTTAACTCTAATGAACTTATCCTCTGTAGCAGAGGGAACTCAGCTTCATAATGATGGTTTTTGCGACTGCATTGAAGAAACTTTCGTGGAAGAATCTTGACATTTTCCGTATCGATTATAGATTGACTGACCTTCATGTCTGAAAGTAATGATGGACTGTCGTTTCTCTTTGCTTATTTGAGTTGTTCTTAACATAATATGGACTTGGTCTTTTACCAAATAGGGCCATCTTCTGTTTCCCACCCCTACTGTGTCACAACACAACTGATTGGCTCAAACGCATTAAAGGAAAGAAACTTCACAAATTAACTTTTAACAAGGCACACCTGTTAATTGAAAAGCATTCCAGGTGACTACCTTAAGAAGCTGGTTGAGAGAATGCCAAGAGTGTGCAAAGCTGTCATCAAGGCATCTTTGAAGAATCTCAAATAAACAAAATCGAAATTATTTTATAACACTTTTTTGGTTACTACATGATTCCATATGTGTTATTTCATAGTTTTGACGTCTTCACTATTATTCTACAATGTAGAAAATAGTCCAAATAAAGACAACCCCTGGAATGAGTCGATGTGTCCCAACTGTTGACTGGTACTATACATCACAACAAAGAGACCTGGGCCGGGGACAGGAGGGCCGGGGAGGGGCTTTAGAGTGTAATATACACATAAATGATAACACAGTTGGTATACACCTTCACCTCGGCGTGTGTGTGTGTGTGTGTGTGTGTGTGTACCTCAGTGTGGGTGCTGCAGCCCCCAGGAGAGCTGGGAAGTCGTCTCCTGTCAGAGGGTTACTCTTCATGGTCCTCACTGGGGGAGCTTCTGCTGGAGGTTTGACAGGAACACTCCTGTGTCTCTCCTCAGTCTCCATCCGCTCGGGCCTCTCCATCCGCTCGGGCCTCTCCATCCGCTCGGGCCTCTCCATCCGCTCGGGCCTCTCCATCCGCTCGGGCCTCTCCATCCGCTCGGGCCTCTCCATCCGCTCGGGCCTCTCCATCCGCTCGGGCCTCTCCATCCGCTCGGGCCTCTCCATCCGCTCGGGCCTCTCCATCCGCTCGGGCCTCTCCATCCGCTCGGGCCTCTCCATCCGCTCGGGCCTCTCCATCCGCTCGGGCCTCTCCATCCGCTCCTCTTTGCGGTGTTTGGGCGCTCCGCTCCTGTCCTGGGTGTCTCGTCCTCCGTCCTCCTGTCTCCTCTGCTGCATCAAAGAGGCTCTGACTGCTACTGCCAACTCCCTGTCCTCCTCCTCACTACCAAAACACAGCACTGTTATAGTCTATCACAGAGTCATAATACCCAGAAAACACTGGTGAAACACACGAACGGTTCCAATCGTTTATCCACAATTCATTTTTATTCATTGTGGATATTAGAGTCACTTCAAATAAGGACTGTTTGGTGTAGGCTCACCCTGGCCCTGTTGTGATAAACATGGAGGCTCACCCTGGCCTGATGTTGTGATAACCATGGAGGTTCACCCTGGCGTGATGTTGTAATAACTGTGTAAATCTCTCCAAGACAAGGTGACTTGTATCAATATAGTCGCCTGTATTTACAACCCCAAAAAATGATATGCTAATTAGCTGCTAACGTGGCTATCATACAGAACTAGAAACGCCTGTCAAGCTTCACGTCACTCACCAGGGCTGTGATGATCTGGACCAGACTGACGAATCCAGGCAAAAGGTAAGAATCTCGGGATTAACTAATATTAGCTAAATGTAGTAATTAATAAATTGGCTACAGTTGTTTAAATCCTGTGAACTGTCTTGAGCAAGTTTTTAAATTGAAAACGCCTGTTACCTAGCTAGCTCATGGTTAGCTTGCTAACTTAGATGGTGAAGCTGGGGCTACGTGTTCATGATAATGTTTGTTTGTGTCTGTGGGTGAGAGGTGGGTAGCCTACTTCAAGTAACGTAAACTCGTACATTGCCTTGGTCCGTACAATTGCCCTTATTTTAGCGCCCCAAAACGTAATACTTCCAGATCAACTGTAATGTCAATACCAGTGTAAAGCACAATTTCTCCCCTTTCCAACAGAATCAATTACATGACCTAAACGCTGCCCGTTTCTGCATAATTCAAGCAATGAGCCCCGTCGGGTCTTTAAAAAAAATGGCGGGTGGGGAAGCGAAACTAATGCGTGATAGTGAGAAGGAGAGATGTTGTCACTAATGCGTGCTTCTACACCTGCATTGCTTAATGTTTGGGGTTTTAGGCTGGGTTTCTGTAAAGCACTTTGAGATATCAGCTGATGTACGAAGGGCTATATAAATACATTTGATTTGTCGTGTGGGAAAATAGCTTTTTTCACTCGATCTGTCCAACTTATCGCCTCTAAGATGTAAATAAAACAAAGAGTTTATATAATGTGTCATTACAACCTATTGGAAGGTTTGTGTCGAATTTGAATCGGGTTATTAGGGCGGGTCTAAAGTGATCTTAGAAGTAAACAGCGGCTTTGAGAATGATGATCGCATGCAATGATGACGGAAGAAATGACTAGGATGCTAGAAGTGCTCCACCTGGTGGAGAGAGATTGTAAGACAGAAATAGTTGCTTTATGCTGCTGTACGTTATGACACGTCGAGATGTAACGGAGGGTCGGTTTTTTTTCAACAATACTATAGAGCCGTTACCATGTCGATCAACGCTTGAATAGAAACCTACCGTAATTCTGATTACGGTAGTCATAGTCACCCTCATCATGACAAAGACACGAAGAAATGCATATGATGCATCTTTCAAGTTGAAGGCGATCTGTTGGAAAAGGAAATCGAGCTGCTGACAGCGTGGAGCCAAAACATCCACTATCATCAACGGGTTTCGAAAGGCTGCGTGTTGAAGAGGGCAGCGATCCAACATCGGATGAAGCGAGGCTATTCAACTCCGACACGGAAGGAGATGACTTCCGTGGTTTCAGTGCAGGAGGAGGAAGATAGTGTAGAGAGGGAGAGAGATGGGGAGAGAGGGGTAGAGAGGGAGAGAGATGGGGAGAGAGGGGTAGAGAGGGAGAGAGATGGGGAGAGAGGGGTAGAGAGGGAGAGAGATGGGGAGAGAGGGGTAGAGAGGGGTAGAGATGGGGAGAGAGGGGTAGAGAGGGAGAGAGATGGGGAGAGAGGGGTAGAGAGGGAGAGAGATGGGGAGAGAGGGGTAGAGAGGGAGAGAGATGGGGAGAGAGGGGTAGAGAGGGAGAGAGATGGGGAGAGAGGGGTAGAGAGGGAGAGAGATGGGGAGAGGGGTAGAGAGGGAGAGAGATGGGGAGAGAGGGGTAGAGAGGGAGAGAGATGAGGAGAGAGGGGTAGAGAGGGAGAGAGATGAGGAGAGAGGGGTAGAGAGGGAGAGAGATGAGGAGAGAGGGGTAGAGAGGGAGAGAGATGAGGAGAGAGGGAGAGAGATGGTTAGAGGGGTAGAGAGGGAGAGAGATGAGGAGAGAGGGGTAGAGAGGGAGAGAGATGAGGAGAGAGGGGTAGAGAGGGAGAGAGAGGGAGAAGTGACCAATGACTTTCTTGGTAGGCTACTGTTTTATTTCTGTTACAAGCCGTGTTTCGTTTAAAGGCTGTGCAAAGTTCATTTGTTTCAATGTACCGGTAGGCACCTGCGGTTTATAGACATGTTTCAATGTACCGGTAGGCACCTGCGGCTTATAGACATGTTTCAATGTACCGGTAGGCACCTGCGGCTTATAGACATGTTTCAATGTACCGGTAGGCACCTGCGGCTTATAGACATGTTTCAATGTACCGGTAGGCACCTGCGGCTTATAGACATGTTTCAATGTACCGGTAGGCACCTGCGGCTTATAGACATGTTTCAATGTACCGGTAGGCACCTGCGGCTTATAGACATGTTTCAATGTACCGGTAGGCACCTGCGGTTTATAGACATGTTTCAATGTACCGGTAGGCACCTGCGGCTTAGACATGTCTCAATGTACCGGTAGGCACCTGCGGTTTATAGACATGTTTCAATGTACCGGTAGGCACCTGCGGCTTATAGACATGTTTCAATGTACCGGTAGGCACCTGCGGCTTATAGACATGTTTCAATGTACCGGTAGGCACCTGCGGCTTATAGACATGATTCAATGTACCGGTAGGCACCTGCGGCTTATAGACATGTTTCAATGTACCGGTAGGCACCTGCGGCTTATAGACATGTTTCAATGTACCGGTAGGCACCTGCAGCTTATAGACATGTTTCAATGTACCGGTAGGCACCTGCGGTTTATAGACATGTTTCAATGTACCGGTAGGCACCTGCGGCTTATAGACATGTTTCAATGTACCGGTAGGCACCTGCGGTTTATAGACATGTTTCAATGTACCGGTAGGCACCTGCGGCTTATAGACATGTTTCAATGTACCGGTAGGCACCTGCGGCTTATAGACATGTTTCAATGTACCGGTAGGCACCTGCGGCTTATAGACATGATTCAATGTACCGGTAGGCACCTGCGGCTTATAGACATGTTTCAATGTACCGGTAGGCACCTGCGGCTTATAGACATGTTTCAATGTACCGGTAGGCACCTGCAGCTTATAGACATGTTTCAATGTACCGGTAGGCACCTGCGGTTTATAGACATGTTTCAATGTACCGGTAGGCACCTGCGGCTTATAGACATGTTTCAATGTACCGGTAGGCACCTGCGGCTTATAGACATGTTTCAATGTACCGGTAGGCACCTGCGGCTTATAGACATGTTTCAATGTACCGGTAGGCACCTGCGGCTTATAGACATGTTTCAATGTACCGGTAGGCACCTGCGGCTTATAGACATGTTTCAATGTACCGGTAGGCACCTGCGGCTTATAGACATGTGCGGCTTATTTATGGACAAAATACATATTTTTTAATCATTCAGTGGGTGGGTTTATATTCAGGTGAGCTTAATAGTCCAGCAATTATGCTAGTTCACACCCCCGATGTTGACGTCAACACAGTCGCTACAGTCCCATTAGTTTTCTTTGTAGCCTTTTTTGAATGTTGCGGTTGCGCACATTTGTACGGAATGTGGCGAGTTTACGTTACTTGGGGGTATGATATAAAATGCTAACCTCCCCTGTTATTGTAATGGTGAGAGGTTAGCATGTCTTGGGGGTATGATATAAAATGCTAACCTCCCCTGTTATTGTAATGGTGAGAGGTTAGCATGTCTTGGGGGTATGATATAAAATGCTAACCTCCCCTGTTATTGTAATGGTGAGAGGTTAGCATGTCTTGGGAGTATGATATAAAATGCTAACCTCCCCTGTTATTGTAATGGTGAGAGGTTAGCATGTCTTGGGGGTATGATATAAAATGCTAACCTCCCCTGTTATTGTAATGGTGAGAGGTTAGCATGTCTTGGGGGTATGATATAAAATGCTAACCTCCCTGTTATTGTAATGGTGAGAGGTTAGCATGTCTTGGGGGTATGATATAAAATGCTAACCTTCCCTGTTATTGTAATGGTGAGAGGTTAGCATGTCTTGGGGGTATGATATAAAATGCTAACCTCCCCTGTTATTGTAATGGTGAGAGGTTAGCATGTCTTGGGGGTATGATATAAAATGCTAACCTCCCCTGTTATTGTAATGGTGAGAGGTTAGCATGTCTTGGGGGTATGATATAAAATGCTAACCTCCCCTGTTATTGTAATGGTGAGAGGTTAGCATGTCTTGGAGGTATGATATAAAGTGCTAACCTCCCCTGTTATTGTAATGGTGAGAGGTTAGCATGTCTTGGAGGTATGATATAAAATGCTAACCTCCCTGTTATTGTAATGGTGAGAGGTTAGCATGTCTTGGAGGTATGATATAAAATGCTAACCTGCCCTGTTATTGTAATGGTGAGAGGTTAGCATGTCTTGGAGGTATGATATAAAATGCTAACCTGCCCTGTTATTGTAATGGTGAGAGGTTAGCATGTCTTGAGAGTGATCAGCTAACTTTAGCCACCGCTAGCTAGAAATCAATAAGAGTAATGGGTGCAACCCAGCAATGTTTTGGACAAATTAACTGAAATCAACTGGTTTAACGTTACTTGGTGTGATGTGTCACGGTGGTCTCATAGTGATGATGTCATACTGACCGGTTGTATCTCCAGCTACCTCTGGTGTTCGGTTGGTTCCCTTGGCTCCTTCCTCTTCCCCCCCGACCCGACCTCGCCTCCTCATAGTCCTCTCCAGACACCATGCCTCCTTGAAGGAACACACAGTGTGTTGTTACCAAGCAGGCCTGAAATCCAGTTTGTTTAGACAGAAAAGCACAGTATCCAGTCTCACCATCGTTGCGTCGGGTCTGGCGAGGGGCATAGCTGAACTGCAGGTCTATGTGTCGGTTCTGTCGTGCTTCGGCTCGGTTCTTGCTGTGTGCTGAGGCCTTGTGGGCTTTGTAGTCGATCTGGCTCCTGAAGGCGTGGGTGAACTGCTCCGTAGCACAGCGCCCCTCCTCACACAGGTAGTGGGCCTCCCGGAAGTGTTCGCTCAGGTACTGGTAGTCACTGTGGAGAGAAGGGGGGCACCAACATGCTTAGGACAGATACAGGGGGGGGGGGGTTTGTGTGTGTACACACCTACTCATTCAAGAGTTTCTCAATTTTGACCATTTTCTACTTGGTAGAATAATAGTGAAGACATCAAAATTATGAAATAACACATTTGGAATCATGTAGTAACCAAAACAATTTTTTTTAAAACGTCCCTTTTTCAGGACCCTGTCTTTCAAAGATAAATGGTAAAAATCCAAATAACTTCACAGATCTTCATTGTAAAGGGTTTGAACACTGTTTCCCATGCTGGTTCAATGAACCATAAACAATTAATGAACATGCACCTGTGGAACGGTCGTTAAGACACTAACAGCTTACAGACGGTAAGCAATTAAGGTCACAGTTATGAAAATTTAGGACACTAAAGAGGCCTTTCTATGGACTCTGAAAAACACCAAAAGAAAGATGCCCAGGGTCCCTGCTCATCTGCGTGAATGTGCCTTAGGCATGCTGCAAGGAGGCATGAGGACTCCAGATGTGGCCAGGGCAATAAATTACAATGTCCGTACTGTGAGATGCCTAAGACAGCGCTACAGGGAGACAGGACGGACAGCTGATCATCCTCGCAGTAGCAGACCACGTGTAACAACACCTGCACAGGATCGGTACATCCGAACATCACACCTGCAGGACAGGTACAGGATGGCAACAACAACTGCCCAAGTTACACCAGGAACGCACAATCCCTCCGTCAGTGCTCAGACTGCCCGCGAAAAGCTAAGAGAGAGGCTGGACTGAGGGCTTGTAGGCCTGTTGTAAGGCAGGTCCTCACCAGACATCACCGACAACAACGTCACCTATGGGCACAAACCCACCGTCGCTGGACCAGACAGGACAGACAAAAAGTGTTCATTCAAAAAGTCCTCCTCACTGACGAGTCGAGGTTTGTCTCACCAGGGGTGATGGTCGGATTTGCATTTATTATCGAAGGAATGAGCGTTACACCGAGGCCTGTACTCTGGAGCAGGATCGAGGTGGAGGGTCCGTCTTGGTCTGGGGAGTGTCACAGCATCATCGGACTGAGCTTGTTGTCATTGCAGACAATCTCAACTCTGTGCGTTACAGGGAAGACATCCTCCTCCCTCATGTGGTACCCTTCCTGCAGGCTCATCCTGACATGACCCTCCAGCATGACAATGCCACCAGCCATACTGCTCGTTCTGTGCGTGATTTCCTGCAAGACAGGAATGTCAGTGTCCTGCCATGGCCATCGAAGAGCCTGGATCTCAATCCCATTGAGCACGTCTGGGACCTCTTGGATCAGAGGGTGAGGGCTAGGGCCATTCCACACGGAAATGTCTGGGACCTCTTGGATCAGAGGGTGAGGGCTAGGGCCATTCCCCACGGAAATGTCTGGGACCTCTTGGATCAGAGGGTGAGGGCTAGGGCCATTCCACACGGAAATGTCTGGGACCTCTTGGATCAGAGGGTGAGGGCTAGGGCCATTCCCCACGGAAATGTCCGGGAACTTGCAGTGCTTGGTGGAAGAGTGGGGTAACATCTCAAAGCAAGAACTGACAGTTTGTTATATCTGGAGTACTTCTCCTGTCCTATTCGGTGTCCTGTGTGAATCTAAGTGTGCGTTCTCTAATTCTCTCCTTCTCTCTTTCTTTCTCTCTCTCGGAGGACCTGAGCCCTAGGACCATGCCCCAGGACTACCTGACATGATGACTCCTTGCTGTCCCCAGTCCACCTGGCCATGCTGCTGTTCCAGTTTCAACTGACCTGAGCCCTAGGACCATGCCCCAGGACTACCTGACATGATGACTCCTTGCTGTCCCCAGTCTACCTGGCCATGCTGCTGCTCCAGTTTCAACTTCCACCTGACTGTGCTGCTGCGCTAGTTTCAACTGTTCTGCCTTATTATTATTCGACCATGCTGGTCATTTATGAACATTGAACATCTTAACCATGTTCTGTTATAATCTCCACCCGGCACAGCCAGAAGAGGACTGGCCACCCCACATAGCCTGGTTCCTCTCTAGGTTTCTTCCTAGGTATTGGCCTTTCTAGGGAGTTTTTCCTAGCCACCGTGCTTCTACACCTGCATTGCTTGCTGTTTGGGGTTTTAGGCTGGGTTTCTGTACAGCACTTTGAGATATCAGCTGATGTACGAAGGGCTATATAAATAAATTTGATTTGATTTGACAAGTCTGGTGCGGTCCATGAGGAGGAGATGCAGTACTTAATGCAGCTGGTGGCCACACCAGATACTGACGGTTACTTTTGATTTGGACCCCCCCTTTGTTCATTCCATTTCTGTTAGTCACATGTCTGTGGAACTTGTTCAGTTCATGTCTCAGTTGTTGAATCTTGTTATGTTCATACAAATATTTACACGTTAAGTTTGCTGAAAATAAACGCAGTTGACAGTGAGAGGAAGTTTTTCTTTTACAGAGTTTATATTTGAGATTCTTCAACAGTAGCCACCCTTTGCCTTGATGACAGCTTTGCACACTCTTGGCATTCTCTCAACCAGTTTCATGAGGAATGCTTTTCCAACAGTCTTGAAGGAGGTCCCACATATGCTGAGCACTTGTTGGCGGCTTTTCCTTCACTCTGCGATCCGACTCATCCCAAACCATCTCAATTTGGTTGAGGTCGAGTGATTGTGGAGGCCAGGTCATCTGATGCAGCACTTCATCACTCTCGTTCTTGGTCAAATAGCACTTACACAGCCTGGAGGTGTGCTGCGTCATTGTCCTGTTGAAAAATCAATGATAGTCCCACTAAGCGCAAACCAGATGGGATGGTGTATCGCTGCAGAATTCTGTGGTAGCCATGCTTGTTAAGAGTGCCTTGAAGTCAAAATAAATCCCTCAGTGTCACCAGCAAAGCACCCCCACCCCATCACACCCCCTCCTCCATGCTTCACGGTGGGAACCACACACCCCCTCCTCCATGCTTCATGGTGGGAACCACACATGCGGAGATCATCCGTTCATTGCTTGTGTTTCTAAGCAAGTATCTTCTTATTCGTGTCCTTTAGTAGTGGTTTCTTTGCAGCAATTCAACCATGAAGGCCTGATTCACTCAGTCTACTCTGAACAGGTGCATTTAACTAATACACTTATCCTCTGCAGCAGAGGACGAAGACTCTGGGTCTTCCTGTAGCAGAGGTAACTCTGGGTCTTCCTGTAGCAGAGGTAACTCTGGGTCTTCCTGTAGCAGAGGTAACTCTGGGTCTTCCTGTAGCAGAGGTAACTCTGGGTCTTCCTGTAGCAGAGGTAACTCTGGGTCTTCCTGTAGCAGAGGTAACTCTGGGTCTTCCTGTAGCAGAGGTAACTCTGGGTCTTCCTGTAGCAGAGGTAACTCTGGGTCTTCCTGTAGCAGAGGTAACTCTGGGTCTTCCTTTCCTGTGGCGGTCCTCATGAGAGCCAGTTTCATCACAGCGCTTGACGGTTTTTGCGACTGCACTTGAAGAAACGTTCAGAGTTCTTGACATTTTCCAGATTGACTGACCTTTATGTCTTAAAGTAATGATGGACTGTCGTTTCTCGTTGCTTATTTGAGCTGTTCTTGCCATAATATGGACTTGGTCTTTTACCAAATAGGGCTGTGTTCTGTACACCATTAGTAAAAAATAAAGAAAAACCCTGGAATGTGTGTGTGTCCAAACATGTGACGTATGTGTGTGTGTGTGTCCAAACGTGTGACGTGTGTGTGTGTTTCTGTGTGTGTGTGTGTGTCCAAACATGTGACGTGTGTGTGTGTCCAAACATGTGACTGTGTGTGTGTGTGTGTGTGTGTGTGTCCAAACATGTGACGTATGTGTGTGTGTTTCTGTGTGTGTGTGTGTGTGTGTGTGTGTCCAAACATGTGACGTGTGTGTGTGTGTGTGTCCAAACGTGTGACGTGTGTGTGTGTTTCTGTGTGTGTGTGTGTGTCCAAACATGTGACGTGTGTGTGTGTCCAAACATGTGACTGTGTGTGTGTGTGTGTGTGTGTGTGTGTGTGTCCAAATGTGTGACGTGTGTGTGTGTTTCTGTGTGTGTGTGTCCAAACGTGTGACGTGTGTGTGTGTTTCTGTGTGTGTGTGTGTCCAAACGTGTGACGTGTGTGTGTGTGTGTGTGTGTGTGTGTGTGTGTGTGTGTGTGTGTGTGTCCAAACGTGTGACTGTGTGTGTGTGTGTGTGTGTCCAAACATGTGACGTGTGTGTGTGTTTCTGTGTGTGTGTGTGTGTGTGTGTCCAAACGTGTGACTGTGTGTGCGTGTGTGTGTGTGTGTCCAAACATGTGACTGTGTGTGTGTGTGTTTCTGTGTGTGTCTGTGTGTGTGTCCAAACATGTGACGTGTGTGTGTGTGTAAACATGTGACGTGTGTGTGTATGTGTGTGTGTGTCTGTGTGTGTGTGTCCAAACATGTGACTGGTTGTGTGTGTGTACCTGTAGTACTCCTGGGCTCCGTCAGCATCACAGAAGTGACAGAAGTAATGGTCTCTACGGAGGTGTTTCAGCAGCTCGTCGTTGTCAAGGTAACGGTCATCACAGAACTTGCAGAGCGGGTGTCCGCGGTGAGACGTGTCATCTGGGTCACCATGGGTACGGTGACGTGCCAAATCCTTCCGGTTATACCACTTCCTCTCATGGGAGAAGATCTGGTGGGAACAGGTTACATACATGTTAGACAGACAGGTATAACAGGCAGACAGGTATAACAGGCAGACAGGTATGACAGGCAGACAGGTATGACAGGCAGACAGGTATAACAGACAGGTATAACAGGCAGACAGGTATAACAGACAGACAGGTATAACAGGCAGACAGGTATAACAGGCAGACAGGTATAACAGGCAGACAGGTATAACAGGCAGACAGGTATAACAGGCAGACAGGTATAACAGGCAGACAGGTATAACAGGCAGACAGGTATAACAGGCAGACAGGTATAACAGGCAGACAGGTATGACAGACAGGTATAACAGACAGACAGGTACAGACAGGTATAACAGACAGACAGGTATAACAGACAGACAGGTATAACAGGCAGACAGGTATGACAGGCAGACAGGTATGACAGACAGGTATAACAGACAGGTATAACAGACAGACAGGTATAACAGACAGACAGGTATGACAGGCAGACAGGTATGACAGGCAGACAGGTATAACAGGCAGACAGGTATAACAGGCAGACAGGTATAACAGGCAGACAGGTATAACAGACAGACAGGTATAACAGGCAGACAGGTATAACAGGCAGACAGGTATAACAGGCAGACAGGTATAACAGACAGACAGGTATAACAGGCAGACAGGTATAACAGAGACAGGTATAACAGACAGACAGGTATAACAGACAGACAGGTATAACAGACAGACAGGTATAACAGGCAGACAGGTATAACAGAGACAGGTATAACAGACAGACAGGTATAACAGACAGACAGGTATAACAGGCAGACAGGTATAACAGGCAGACAGGTATAACAGGCAGACAGGTATAACAGGCAGACAGGTATAACAGACAGACAGGCATAACAGACAGACAGGTATAACAGGCAGACAGGTATAACAGACAGGTATAACAGACAGACAGGTATAACAGACAGACAGGTATAACAGACAGACAGGTATAACAGACAGACAGGTATAACAGGCAGACAGGTATAACAGACAGACAGGTATAACAGACAGGTATAACAGACAGACAGGTATAACAGACAGACAGGTATAACAGACAGGTAACCTACCTGCAGGTGTTTGGTACAGAGTTTGCAACAGAAGAGTTCATGCTGTTTCCTCATGTGCTGCTCCAACTCCTCAAACTTAGAGAATACTTTAGACTCTGGACACACAGGACACTCAGACTGCAGCAGTGTCCTACAGGCAGAGACAGAGACATGAGGAAGAGACTCTGGACACACAGGACACTCAGACTGCAGCAGTGTCCTACAGGCAGAGACAGAGACATGAGGAAGAGACTCTGGACACACAGGACACTCAGACTGCAGCAGTGTCCTACAGGCAGAGACAGAGACATGAGGAAGAGACTCTGGACACACAGGACACTCAGACTGCAGCAGTGTCCTACAGGCAGAGACAGAGACATGAGGAAGAGACTCTGGACACACAGGACACTCAGACTGCAGCAGTGTCCTAGAGACAGAGACATGAGGAAGAGACTCTGGACACACAGGACACTCAGACTGCAGCAGTGTCCTACAGGCAGAGACAGAGACATGAGGAAGAGACTCTGGACACACAGGACACTCAGACTGCAGCAGTGTCCTACAGGCAGAGACAGAGACATGAGGAAGAGACTCTGGACACACAGGACACTCAGACTGCAGCAGTGTCCTACAGGCAGAGAGAGAGACATGAGGAAGAGACTCTGGACACACAGGACACTCAGACTGCAGCAGTGTCCTACAGGCAGAGAGAGAGACATGAGGAAGAGACTCTGGACACACAGGACACTCAGACTGCAGCAGTGTCCTACAGGCAGAGACAGAGACATGAGGAAGAGACTCTGGACACACAGGACACTCAGACTGCAGCAGTGTCCTACAGGCAGAGACAGAGACATGAGGAAGAGACTCTGGACACACAGGACACTCAGACTGCAGCAGTGTCCTACAGGCAGAGAGAGAGACATGAGGAAGAGACTCTGGACACACAGGACACTCAGACTGCAGCAGTGTCCTACAGGCAGAGACAGAGAGAGACATGAGGAAGAGACTCTGGACACACAAGACACTCTGACTGCAGCAGTGTCCTACAGGCAGAGACAGAGACATGAGGAAGAGACTCTGGACACACAGGACACTCAGACTGCAGCAGTGTCCTACAGGCAGAGACAGAGATAGACATGAGGAAGAGAGACAGCGACTGATAGTAGATAGAGAGGTCCAGGGGGAGGACAGGAGAAGAAGAGGGCCAGGAGAGGAAGAGAGGTCCAGGGGGAGGCCAGGAGAGGAAGAGAGGTCCAGGGGGAGGCCAGGAGAGGAAGAGAGGTCCAGGGGGAGGCCAGGAGAGGAAGAGAGGTCCAGGGGGAGGCCAGGAGAGGAAGAGAGGTCCAGGGGGAGGACAGGAGAGAGGGATAGGAGGAAGAGGAGAGAGGGCCAGGAGGAAGAGGAGAGAGGGCCAGGAGGAAGAGGAGAGAGGGCCAGGAGGAAGAGGAGAGAGGGATAGGAGGAAGAGGAGAGAGGGCCAGGAGGAAGAGGAGAGAGGGATATGAGGAAGAGGAGAGAGGGATAGGAGGAAGAGGGATAGGGATAGGAGGAGGAAAGTAGTGTACCTGAACTGAGCGTATATCTTGGAGTCTGTAAAGTAGATGTCATGTTTCCTTTCCACCTGCAGCGTCTGGAGGGGCTGAGAGGAGAACGCCACCAACTTCTGCACAAACAGCACCTAGACACAAACACCCTGTCAATGGGAATCAGCCTTTACCTGACCTGTCCACTGGTAGCTGCACAAACAGCACCTAGACACAAACACCCTGTCAATGGGAATCAGCCTTTACCTGACCTGTCCACTGGTAGCTGCACAAACAGCACCTAGACACAAACACCCTGTCAATGGGAATCAGCCTTTACCTGTCCACTGGTAGCTGCACAAACAGCACCTAGACAGAAACAGCACCTAGACACAAACACCCTGTCAATGGGAATCAGCCTTTACCGGACCTGTCCACTGGTAGCTGGGGTCAAGCCCTTGGGGTTTTCCTTGTTATACCAGCCAACATTACAGCGACAGTCAAAGTCCAGCTGTTAAATGAAGCTAACCCTACCCTGGGGCACTAGCTCACAAACTAACAGGGATTAGCCAGCTAGTTAAAGTGAGTAGTGAAATCAGTCTGTAGTCCCACTACTGAACAGACCAGAGTAGTGTTTATAATGAGATGGAGAATCCGTCTCAGAGACCATACTTATTTTGGGAGACTGCAAAAAACAGGATAAATATATTGTTTCAGGTGTTTAGTTACTTTTTCCTCAACTAGTTTCTCTAATTTTATAGCAAGCTAGCTTGCACTGCAGAGCAGCTTGCTAGCTTAAGGCTAGGCTGAAGCTACCACCGTAGCTAGCTGAATGCTAGGCTAGGTTGAAGCTACCACCGTAGCTAGCTGAATGCTAGGCTAGGTTGAAGCTACCACCGTAGCTAGCTGAATGCTAGGCTAGGTTGAAGCTACCACCGTAGCTAGCTGAATGCTAGGCTAGGTTGAAGCTACCACCGTAGCTAGCTGAATGCTAGGCTAGGTTGAAGCTACCACCGTAGCTAGCTGAATGCTAGGCTAGGTTGAAGCTACCACCGTAGCTAGCTGAATGCTAGGCTAGGTTGAGGAAACCACCGTAGCTAGCTGAATGCTAGGCTAGGTTGAGGAAACCACCATAGCTAGCTGAATGCTAGGCTAGGTTGAGGATACCACCGTAGCTAGCTGAATGCTAGGCTAGGTTGAGGATACCACCGTAGCTAGCTGAATGCTAGGCTAGGTTGAGGAAACCACCGTAGCTAGCTGAATGCTAGGCTAGGTTGAAGATACCACCGTAGCTAGCTGAATGCTAGGCTAGGTTGAAGATACCACCGTAGCTAGCTGAATGCTAGGCTAGGTTGAAGCTACCACCGTAGCTAGCTGAATGCTAGGCTAGGTTGAAGCTACCACCGTAGCTAGCTGAATGCTAGGCTAGGTTGAAGATACCACCGTAGCTAGCTGAATGCTAGGCTAGGTTGAGGAAACCACCGTAGCTAGCTGAATGCTAGGCTAGGTTGAAGATACCACTGTAGCTAGCTGAATGCTAGGCTAGGTTGAAGAAACCACCGTAGCTAGCTGAATGCTAGGCTAGGTTGAAAATACCACTGTAGCTAGTGGAGTGGAATCCCAACATCCCTTGTGGTTCAAGGCTCAGTTGCGAGAGACACCACACACTTTACATTTTTCCTAACTCTGAGTGTTCTTCAGTCCTGCCAGAGTGCCCTGGAGAACAGGAAGTTGCCATACCACAGAAGATGAAAATATGTGTTGGGGGGGTTATGGGATAGCTAGCAACTTGTAAACAATGACCTGTTAAGACAGTTATACTTTGACTGTTGCCTCCAGTTTCAAAAGAAGAAAATGTCAGGCTCTTTTTTTCTGGCAATTGTGCCGTTATCAGACATCAAACCTACAAAATGTTATAAAATGGCCTCTTAGCGAGATTGACTTGTCATTTCAATAGGCACAGGATACTAACTCAAATCTGGTTTTATGACTGGAATTAAACGTTACCATGGTTTGCTTAGCTAAATACAGGCAGCCTATAGCCCCTGATAAAACGTAATCTCATTTCAGATAGCCTACAGTAGCCAATGTGGAGGCAAAATGTAAACTGAATGATTTAGCAGTTTGCTTAGTTGTGTTTCCCAATAGCCTAATCTGATTTACCTTCAATCTAATGCTGATCACCTGTAGCCTAATCTGATTTACCTTCAATCTAATGCTGATCACCTGTAGCCTAATCTGATTTACCTTCAATCTAATGCTGATCACCTGTAGCCTAATCTGATTTACCTTCAATCTAATACTGATCACCTGTAGCCTAATCTAATGCTGATCACCTGTTGTCTAATCTGATTTACCTTCAATCTAATGCTGATCACCTGTTGTCTAATCTAATGCTGATCACCTGTAGCCTAATCTGACTATTACCTTCAATCTAATGCTGATCACCTGTAGCCTAATCTAATGCTGATCACCTGTTGTCTAATCTGATTTACCTTCAATCTAATGCTGATCACCTGTTGTCTACTTCTCTGATAGAGTTCAGTGTGTCAAATCGGAGGGTCTGCTGTCCGGACCTCTGGCAGTCTCTATGGGGGTGCCACAGGGTTCAATTCTTGGACCGACTCTCTTCTCTGTATACATCAATGAGGTCGCTCTTGCTGCTGGTGAGTCCCTGATCCACCTCTACGCAGACGACACCATTCTGTATACTTCCGGCCCTTCTTTGGACACTGTGTTAACAACCCTCCAGGCAAGCTTCAATGCCATACAACTCTCCTTCCGTGGCCTCCAATTGCTCTTAAATACAAGTAAAACTAAATGCATGCTCTTCAACCGATCGCTACCTGCACCTACCCGCCTGTCCAACATCACTACTCTGGACGGCTCTGACTTAGAATACGTGGACAACTACAAATACTTAGGTGTCTGGTTAGACTGTAAACTCTCCTTCCAGACCCATATCAAACATCTCCAATCCAAAGTTAAATCTAGAATTGGCTTCCTATTTCGCAACAAAGCATCCTTCACTCATGCTGCCAAACATACCCTTGTAAAACTGACCATCCTACCAATCCTCGACTTTGGCGATGTCATTTACAAAATAGCCTCCAATACCCTACTCAACAAATTGGATGCAGTCTATCACAGTGCAATCCGTTTTATCACCAAAGCCCCATATACTACCCACCATTGCGACCTGTACGCTCTCGTTGGCTGGCCCTCGCTTCATACTCGTCGCCAAACCCACTGGCTCCATGTCATCTACAAGACCCTGCTAGGTAAAGTCCCCCCTTATCTCAGCTCGCTGGTCACCATAGCATCTCCCACCTGTAGCACACGCTCCAGCAGGTATATCTCTCTAGTCACCCCCAAAACCAATTCTTTCTTTGGCCGCCTCTCCTTCCAGTTCTCTGCTGCCAATGACTGGAACGAACTACAAAAATCTCTGAAACTGGAAACACTTATCTCCCTCACTAGCTTTAAGCACCAACTGTCAGAGCAGCTCACAGATTACTGCACCTGTACATAGCCCACCTATAATTTAGCCCAAACAACTACCTCTTTCCCAACTGTATTTAATTTTAATTTATTTATTTATTTTGCTCCTTTGCACCCCATTATCTTTTTATTTCTACTTTGCACATTCGTCCATTGCAAAACTACCATTCCAGTATTTTACTTGCTATATTGTATTTACTTTGCCACCATGGCCTTTTTTGCCTTTACCTCCCTTCTCACCTCATTTGCTCACATTGTATATAGACTTGTTTATACTGCATTATTGACTGTATGTTTGTTTTTACTCCATGTGTAACTCTGTGTCGTTTTATCTGTCGAACTGCTTTGCTTTATCTTGGCCAGGTCGCAATTGTAAATGAGAACTTGTTCTCAACTTGCCTACCTGGTTAAATAAAGGTAAAATAAATAAATAAATAAATAAATAAATAATCTAATGCTGATCACCTGTAGCCTAATCTGACTATTACCTTCAATCTAATGCTGATCACCTGTAGCCTAATCTGACTATTACCTTCAATCTTAATGCTGATTGGAAGATATATTGCAGTTGCCAATGTAATGAACTAAACATGGCCATTAATAAGTGCACAACAACACAAGGCTAAAACAACAAACTGAACGTAGACCATTACATCTGACTGCCAGATCCAGGCATGATACACAGTCTGCACACATTGATGTGTAATGACTCCAGCGACAGTCAATTCCACATGTTTACTGTCTCAAATGGTAGGTCCCCCCCATAACAGAGGCCCCTGGACTGTTCCCCCATAACAGAGGCCCCTGGACTGTTCCCCAATAACAGAGGCCCCTGGACTGTCCCCCCCATAACAGAGGCCCCTGGACTGTCCCCCCCATAACAGAGGCCCCTGGACTGTCCCCCCCATAACAGAGCCCCCTGGACTGTTCCCCCATAAGAGGCCCCTGGACTGTTCCCCCATAACAGAGGCCCCTGGACTGTTCCCCCATAAGAGGAACTCACCCAAAGACCGTATGAAGATGGGCAGGAACTCACCCAAAGACCGCATGAAGATGGGCAGGAACTCACCCAAAGACCGCATGAAGATGGGCAGGAACTCACCCAAAGACCGCATGAAGATGGGCAGGAACTCACCCAAAGACCGCATGAAGATGGGCAGGAACTCACCCAAAGGCCGCATGAAGATGGGCAGGAACTCACCCAAAGACCGCATGAAGATGGGCAGGAACTCACCCAAAGATCGCATGAAGATGGGCAGGAACTCACCCAAAGACCGCAAGAAGATGGGCAGGAACTCACCCAAAGAGCGCAAGAAGATGGGCAGGAACTCACCCAAAGAGCGCATGAAGATGGGCTGGAACTCACCCAAAGAGCGCATGAAGATGGGCAGGAACTCACCCAAAGAGCGCATGAAGATGGGCAGGAACTCACCCAAAGAGCGCATGAAGATGGGCAGGAACTCACCCAAAGAGCGCATGAAGATGGGCAGGAACTCACCCAAAGAGCGCATGAAGATGGGCAGGAACTCACCCAAAGAGCGCATGAAGATGGGCAGGAACTCACCCAAAGAGCGCATGAAGATGGGCAGGAACTCACCCAAAGAGCGCATGAAGATGGGCAGGAACTCACCCAAAGAGCGCATGAAGATGGGCAGGAACTCACCCAAAGAGCGCATGAAGATGGGCAGGAACTCACCCAAAGAGCGCATGAAGATGGGCAGGAACTCACCCAAAGACCGCATGAAGATGGGCAGGAACTCACCCAAAGACCGCATGAAGATGGGCAGGAACTCACCCAAAGACCGCATGAAGATGGGCAGGAACTCACCCAAAGACCGCATGAAGATGGGCAGGAACTCACCCGAAGACCGCATGAAGATGGGCAGGAACTCACCCGAAGACCGCATGAAGATGGGCAGGAACTCACCCAAAGACCGCATGAAGATGGGCAGGAACTCACCCAAAGACCGCATGAAGATGGGCAGGAACTCACCCAAAGACCGCATGAAGATGGGCAGGAACTCACCCAAAGACCGCATGAAGATGGGCAGGAACTCACCCAAAGACCGCATGAAGATGGGCAGGAACTCACCCAAAGACCGCATGAAGATGGGCTGGAACTCACCCAAAGACCGCATGAAGATGGGCAGGAACTCACCCAAAGACCGCATGAAGATGGGCAGGAACTCACCCAAAGACCGCATGAAGATGGGCAGGAACTCACCCAAAGGCCGCATGAAGATGGGCAGGAACTCACCCAAAGGCCGCATGAAGATGGGCAGGAACTCACCCAAAGGCCGCATGAAGATGGGCAGGAACTCACCCAAAGACCGCATGAAGATGGGCAGGAACTCACCCAAAGACCGCAAGAAGATGGGCAGGAACTCACCCAAAGAGCGCAAGAAGATGGGCAGGAACTCACCCAAAGAGCGCATGAAGATGGGCTGGAACTCACCCAAAGAGCGCATGAAGATGGGCAGGAACTCACCCAAAGAGCGCATGAAGATGGGCAGGAACTCACCCAAAGAGCGCATGAAGATGGGCAGGAACTCACCCAAAGAGCGCATGAAGATGGGCAGGAACTCACCCAAAGAGCGCATGAAGATGGGCAGGAACTCACCCAAAGAGCGCATGAAGATGGGCAGGAACTCACCCAAAGAGCGCATGAAGATGGGCAGGAACTCACCCAAAGAGCGCATGAAGATGGGCAGGAACTCACCCAAAGAGCGCATGAAGATGGGCAGGAACTCACCCAAAGAGCGCATGAAGATGGGCAGGAACTCACCCAAAGAGCGCATGAAGATGGGCAGGAACTCACCCAAAGACCGCATGAAGATGGGCAGGAACTCACCCAAAGACCGCATGAAGATGGGCAGGAACTCACCCAAAGACCGCATGAAGATGGGCAGGAACTCACCCAAAGACCGCATGAAGATGGGCAGGAACTCACCCAAAGACCGCATGAAGATGGGCAGGAACTCACCCAAAGACCGCATGAAGATGGGCAGGAACTCACCCAAAGACCGCATGAAGATGGGCAGGAACTCACCCAAAGACCGCATGAAGATGGGCAGGAACTCACCCAAAGACCGCATGAAGATGGGCAGGAACTCACCCAAAGACCGCATGAAGATGGGCAGGAACTCACCCAAAGACCGCATGAAGATGGGCAGGAACTCACCCAAAGACCGCATGAAGATGGGCAGGAACTCACCCAAAGACCGCATGAAGATGGGCAGGAACTCACCCAAAGACCGCATGAAGATGGGCAGGAACTCACCCAAAGACCGCATGAAGATGGGCTGGAACTCACCCAAAGACCGCA